>NC_086102.1:162814621-163114621 GCF_963921235.1 Mobula hypostoma
AGAAATCCCCCCTCCCCCCACTGGCAAGAAAAAAACAAGCATCGGTACCGCCACCAAGCACTCTAACGTGGGCAAAGCAATAGCAAAGACACAGACAAAGCAACAAAACTTCTCAACAGGGACTAGACCCTGCAATGTATGGTCAAGCAGCTGGGTGGCATTTTTTTTGTGTGCAGTTTTGGGCTTCTTATTTTAGAAAGGATATACTGACATTGGAGAGGGTTCAGAAAAGATTCATGAGAATGATTCCAGGAATGAAAGGGTTACTGTATGAGGAGCTGTTGGGCTGTATTCCCTGGAGTTCAGGAGAATGAGGGAGGATCTCATAGAAACATTCCGAATGTTAAAAGGCCTGAACAGATTAGATATGGCAAAGTTATTTCCCATGGTAGGGGAGTCTAGGACAAGAGGGCACGATTTCAGGATTGATGGATGTCCATTTAGAACAGAGATGCGCAGAAATTACTTTAGTCAGAGGGTGGTAAATCTATGGAGTTTGTTGCCATGAGCGGTTGTGGAGGCCAGGTCACTGGGTGCATTTAAGGCAGAGATAGGTAGGTTCTTGAGTAGGCAGGGCATCAAAGGGTATGGGGAGAAAGCAGGGGAGTGGGAATGACTGGAAGAATCGGATCAGCCCATGATTGAATGGCAGAGAAAACTTGACGGGCCGAATGGCCTACTTCTCCTATATCTTATGGTCTTTTATCTTAATTTCCTCAAAGTAAATCCAGGTAAGGAATGGTTCGTGTTCGCATCTGTTGTCCTTCCATCTGATCAACACAGACACTGCAGACAGATGGAGTTCAGTTCCACATATAAGTTATCTCATGCTGACTGAACAGAAACTTGCAGTTATAGGCACCTTTCATGTAAGAAATTGTGCCACATTTCCTCACGGTAAAGTGTCAGGGCTGAGCAGGGGACTCAGGAGGTGAGTGCAGTCAAGTCTCCAAGAGGAAAGCTTTCTGGGTGATTCTATATTTGGTATCAAGGCAAGGAGTTCATGTGTGGGAGGGAGATAATGGAAGCAAAGAGAGAATCAGCGAACACAATAATCTCATGGGAGAAGAACAGAGACAGTTGGGCTTGAAGAGCTTGCAATGTCAGGAATAAAGCTTTGAAGGCTTTAGGGGATGAGGGTTTGACATTGGTACATTGACAAAGTATCAGGATGAAAGATGGACAGAAATGTGAGAGAGGATGTGGGTGATAGAATTTAGCTTGGGAAGTCATTGAGTTTGGCCAAATGGTGATAAGAGACATTGAAGTATCTTAGAGCCTTGTTACCCTTGGGGTAGGCTTGGCTAATCCACTTATCCAGATCAGGGTGATTTGCATACTATCATTATATGTGTAGCCGTAAATTTTTCCCGATTTTTGCAAGTAATTCTGTGTCAGTTTAGGTCGGTTTGCTTATGGAAAATGTGTAAGTTCTCTGGCTCAGGTCAAGTTTGGTTTGGCTCTGGCAGGGATAGATTGGGTCGGAGCTCAAATGAAAATTTTTTGGACGTGGAGGGGAGGGATGGGAAAATGGGGCTTAATTCAGAAGTAAATGTCCAAATAATGGGGTGCTATTGAGGGCCTGAAACTCAAATTGAGTCCAACAAGGTATTTCACATTGTGTTGTGATACAATTTAACTTGCCATTGGAAAGGAGGTATAGGTCAGATAAATTATTCTTTTGTTGCAGATTCTATCTTTGATCACAATTCTATTGTTGCAGATAAATTTAAAAGTTAATTTTATAGCTTTGTGTGACTATAGTAGTTTTCAGTGCAGCACTATTCACATCCACTAAGTGAACCACAAACCTTAGATCTGTGACATTGGCTGCCATACTGTTTGGAATTCAGGATTAAATCAGGGCTCCTTTCAATAGTTAATAGGGCAATTTAAAGTATGCTGAAACTTCTTCTTATAATGTCACTTTATCTTGTTTGGTTATTACAAATTTGCAGGTTGATGGTGAATTTGAGAAATTGCATTCAGTTTTGAAAAAGATCGGAAATAAAATGAATATTAACATTATAGAATCATAGCATGTAAAAGAAATTTCAGAAATTTATTGTTCATGTTAAGAAATTTTGTAACATGTAGTTAATAAATCTTGCAATAAAAATTGATTTCTACCATTTGAATTGAGGTAGTGTGATTATTCAGTGGATAATAAATTATGGTACAGTACTAATTACCATTTGGATTGATCTTGTTCTAATTCTAGAAAAAGGCACACAGGATGTGATTGGATTAAGTGCTAAAAATGGGATGAATTAAGGCAAGTACAGAGCCTAGCCCTGTGAAACCATTCTTATATAAACTTAAACAACATTATTGAAAAGTTAAAAACATTCTTGGGTTTTCTTTTTGAAACAGAATGATTGATGGGAAGTTAAAAATATACTTAGCTGTTGAGGGTCATAAACTGAACATTATGAATGTCTATTTCATGGTCCTGTTTAATAATATCTAAAAGGAGCTTTTACACTTAACTAGGAGTATAGTACAAGTTTGTAATCTGTGCAAATACGTGTGACTGGCAATTACACAGATAGTGTGGAGAGTCAGGTCCCGAGAGAAAGCCAGTATTTGCTGTTATTCTTTTGAAACACTCCATGTGATTTTTCTTACTGCACAACCAACACCTGTTAAAATAAGGCTTCTATTAATCTTTCCCCCAAAAATTGGTGGGGTTGTGAAGTTGTCCAAAAAGCAAATTCATTAAAGCTCCATTAAAAAAATGCAGAGCACTGCTATTTATCCAGTTGCTTAGGGCTGCACTTTAGGATGTCTTATAGGATTATGGTAGTAAATTAGTACATATTGTCTGGTAATACAAATGAAAGAGGCAAATTGGGGCCATCCATCATTTCATGAAATCAGACAGGACTTTTGTAATCATTTTCTGAGAAGTTGATAGGCACAGCCTAGATTGGAACCAATTAAAGTTGTAATAAAATCTCAGTGAATATTCCATATTGAAATCTGTGGAAATTTCTCGAATACAAAAGGCTTCAAAAACAAGTATAAAAATTTTCCTATCTAACTTCATTTGTGTATCTATTGTACTGACCGTTTAAAAGTCCTGTTGGAATTTGACATTGTATGTATAATTCCAGTTGAATTAAAATGTTATATTATAGATCTGTTTTCTCTTCAATGGTGCAGCTGTAGTTTACTGAGAGGCACTGTCTTCTTTTAGAGCTGTTCTTGCTTTACTTTCGCAAAATGATCGAAGTGGTAAAAGTCTTCATCACTGCTATTGGGTGACCAACCAAAGGGAGGCAGGATTTATCCAGGGTAGGCTGACCTGAACTGTACTGGCAATCTAGACAGCTTTCTTGCCAAAAACCAATTAGAAAGCAGTCATTTGAGTGATGTGCTTCCCTGAACCACGATGGCCCCACAACATCATGCCAGCCGTGGCCACCAGACAAGTAATGTCCCCAGTATTTTGTATGGACAATAGACAATAGGTGCAGGAGTAGGCCATTCAGCCCTTTGAGCCAGCACCGCCATTCACTGTGATCATGGCTGATCATCCACAATCAGTACCCCGTTCCTGCCTTCTCCCCATATCCCTTGACTCCGCTATCTTTAAGAGCTCTACCTAACTCTTTCTTGAAAGAATCCAGAGAATTGGCCTCCACTGCCTTCTGAGGCAGAGCATTCCACAGATCCACAACTTTCTGGGTGAAAAAGTTTTTCCTTAACTCCGTTCTAAATGGTCTACCCCTTATTCTTAAACGGTGGCCTCTGGTTCTGGACTCCCCCAACATCAGGAACATGTTTCCTGTCTCTAGCGTGTCCAATCCCTTAATAATCTTATATGTTTCAATCAGATCCCCTCTCATCCTTCTAAATTTCAGTGTATACAAGCCCAGTTGCTCCAATCTTTCAACATATGACATTCCCGCCATCCCTGGAATTAACCTCGTGAACCTACGCTGCACTCCCTCCATAGCAAGAATGTCCTTCCTCAAATTTGGAGACCAAAACTGCATACAATACTCCAGGTAGGGTCTCACCAGGGCCTTGTACAACTGCAGAAGGACCTCTTTGCTCCTATACTCAACTCCCCTTGTTATGAAGACCAACATGCCATTAGCTTTCTTCACTGCCTGCTGTACCTGTATGCTTACTTTCAGAGACTCATGAACAAGGACACCCAGATCTCGTTGTACTTCCCCTTTTCCTAACTTGACACCATTCAGATAGTAATCTGCCTTCCTGTTCTTGCCACCAAAGTGGATAACCTCACATTTATCCACATTAAACTGTATCTGCCATGCATCTGCCCACTCACCCAATCTGTCCAAGTCACCCTGCATTCTCATAACATCCTCTTCACATTTCACACTGCCACCCAGCTTTGTGTCATCTGCAAATTTGCTAATGTTACTTTTAATCCCTTCATCTAAATCATTAATGTATATTGTAAATAGCTGCGGTCCAGCACCGAGCCTTGCGGTACCCCACTAGTCACTGCCTGCCATTCTGAAAAGGACCCATTAATCCCTACTCTTTGTTTCCTGTATGCCAACCAATTTTCTATCCATGTCAGTACCCCACCCCCAATACCATGTGCTCCAATTTTGCACACTAACCTCCTATGTGGGACTTCATCAAAGGCTTTCTGAAAGTCCAGGTACACTACATCCACTGGCTTTCCCATGTCCATTTTCATAGGTACATCCTCAAAAAATTCTGGAAGATTAGTCAAGCATGATTTCCCCTTCGTAAATCCATGCTGACTCGGACCTATCCTGCTACTGCTATCCAAATATGCTGCTATTTCATCTTTTATTACTGACTCCAGCATCTTCCCCACCACTGATATCAGACTAACTGGTCTATAATTGCCTGTTTTCTCTCTCCCTCCTTTCTTAAAAAGTGGGATAACATTAGCTACCCTCCAATCCACAGGAACTGATCCTGAATCTATAGAACATTGGAAAATGATTACCAATGTGTCCATGATTTCTAGAGCCACCTCCTTAAGTACCCTGGGATGCAGACCATCAGGCCCTGGGGATTTATCAGCCTGCAGTCCCATCAGTTTACCCAACACCATTTTCTGCCTAATGTGAATTTCCTTCAGTTCCTCCGTTACCCTAGGTCCTCTGGCCACTATTATATCTGGGAAATTGTTTGTGTCTTTCCTAGTGAAGACAGATCCAAAGTACCTGTTCAGCTCGTCTGCCATTTCCTTGTTCCCCAGAATAATTTCATCCGTTTCTGTCTTCAAGGGCCCAACTTTGGTCTTAACTAATTTTTCCCTCTTCACATACCTAAAGAAGCTTTTACTATCCTCCTTTATATTCTTGGCTAGCTTTCCTTTGTACCTCATCTTTTCCCCCTGTATTGCCTTCTTAGTTATCTTCTGTTGCTCCTTAAAAGTCTCCCAATCCTCTGGCTTCCCGCTCATCCTTCCTATGTTATACTTCCTCTCTTTTATTTTTAATACTGTCCTTGACTTCCCTTGTCATCCATGGTCGCCCCTTACTCCCGTTAGAATCTTTCTTCCTCTTTGGAATGAACTGATCCTGCACCCTCTGTATTATTCCCAGAAATACCTGCCATTGTTGTTGCACTGTCATCCCGGCCAGGGTATCTTTATCAAGATTAAAAAATGAAGAATGGAGTCGTCACTAAAAAGACAAGCTGTGAAAGGCTATCGGTGGTCTGAGAATTGGACCTCAAACTCCTGTTGCTTGTGGCCTAGATGCCAGTCCCGTTCAGCTCTGCCTCTGCAGAGGTAGGTGGCATGGAGACCTCCGTAGCTACATCTCCTTCCCTCACACACTTTCTGTTGCAGAAGGTAGAATGTGAACTAGGTTTATTTTCGCTAACATAGGTTGTGAAATTTGATGTCTGTGGCAGCTGTACTCTACTGCGATCTTGCTGCTACTCTTTTTGCACGATTTATTTTTATTATGGCAAACTATGTTACTATCAGAATAAATAACTAAATACTGCAAAAGAGGAATAGTGAGGTAGTGTTCATGGGTTCTTGGGCCGTTCAGAAGTCTGATGATAGAGATGAAGAAGCTTTTCCTAAGCCATTACGTATGGGTCCTCAGTATGGACCTCCTCCGTGATGGTAGTAATGAAGTGGAGGGGTTCTTAATGATGGATGCCTCCGTCTTGAGGCACTGCCTTTGGAAGATGACCTGGGTAGTGAGCAGGCTTGTGCCCGTGATGAAGCTGGCCAAGTGTACAACCCTGTGCAGCCCCTTTTGATCCCGTGTAATGGGGCCTCCATATTAGGTGGTGAAGCAACTCTAGAAGTTAGCTGTGGGATTAGCAAATGCAAGCAGCGGGTTTGAATAAGCAGAACCTGAACTCCAGCCCAGAGCCCTTCCGTAAATGCCAGTCATTTCAATGTTTTGTTTTTACACAGAAAGATCCCGTTCAGCCTGTCATGATGATGTGTTTTTTTAGAGCAGCGTCATCAATCGCAGTCACCTGTGCGTTCCCCTGTAACCTATTTTCGCACACATGCTCATTTACAGTCCCTGACTCTCCCACCAGCCATCAAAGCTTGCAATTTGTAGTGGCTGGTTAACCTCCAACACACATGTCTCTTGCCTTGTGGGCGGAAACCTGAAGAACCAGGCAAAGTCCTCATAGTCACAGGTGGAAAGTACAACCTCCACACAGAGAGTGGAGGCAAAAGAGAGACGACAGATGCTGGAAATCTGGAGCAACACCCGAAAAGCTAGGGAGGCTCAGTGAGCCAGGCAGCATCGATGGAGGGAAATGCTTATTTTCCTCCAGAGATGCCGCCTGACCTGCTGAGCTCCTCCAGCATTTAGTGTGATGCTCCATATTTAGGATTCAGTGATCAGGATTAAACCCAGAGTTATTCATTTTTTACTCTTTTAAATATCACATTTAAATATTCAAACAAATTTCTAAACATTTAAAATAGATTTAATTTATTAAAACTATTATTTAAAATAATTAAAAATAAAGGTGGTAAATTTAGTACAAGTATGTTAAACTACAGTAAATTAAAGACATAAATGTGAAATAACATAAAAGAAATAAAAAAATAATAACTTGAATGAAAATGAGTAGCCCTTTTCGAATATGTGGTGTTGGCTTGGCTCTTGTAAAGCTAAAGGACTGGATGTGAAATGGATCTGGTCCCTCAGCCCAATAACTTCTGAGGCCACCAATTGACTCAGAAATTATGGATGGACTGAGCCCTGATGCGAAGATGGACAGCTGTTCTATGCCAGAGCTCCATCCAGCCTGCTAAACCATTGCTTTAATGGCTGTGCACTTGGCCTGCCCCAATCTGACCATTATCCACTTGTGCTTTTCTTCCTTAGTTGTAATAAATGATGAATTGAATCAAGAATTATGAGTGGACTGTTCATGACATGCAAATCACACATGGCCCTCATTATCCATGATACTGTAATACAAAATGCTTAGCAGTTCTGCATTCTATTCATACTCCAAACTTTTAAAATCTCTTTAATTGCTTTCTGCACTGTGTTAAAATGTTATTAGATTCTTTAATGCATTTCGTCGCAGTACGAATTGTGTATGTGAATATTTTCCTGGCACAAGGAATCCATTAGAAGGTGACAAGTAGAATGCGTTATATTTGGCAAACATTTCTTGAGACACGAATTTAACGAAAACCAAATAAAGTTGCATATGAGAATTGAAGTAACATTTAGAATAATTCCAGGAAAGGTAAAATTTAGTAATTTATTGCAAAATGAACCAAGAGTTCGTAGAATTTTTGTTTATTTGAGCTTTAGGTGAAGAAAGATATCTGCCATCAACTGTATTTGAAATATACCACATATTTGAAATAATCTGCCATATTCCTGATCTTGTTGGCACCTTTAAAGTTGAATATATCTAATGGTGTAAGGTTAGTTGAAAGCCAACAAGAATGCTGCATTTCTCTCTTGGATTTGATGCACATAGGCTGTTTGGGATTAATAGGTGTGATTTTAAGTTTCATATCACACTACTTTGAGTTTAACTTTGACCCGAAAATTGAACTTGTTATTCAGACATACAATTTTTAAAAGTGAACTTTCCACTGTAGCAGCTCACTATCCAATAGCTTTCTGTCATCAGTAAATTGCAGTGTTGCTGTAGAGTGAGCCCTGCAATAGCATGTCAGTAATTGATCTATTCCTCATTCTCTTCCTGTTTAAAGTTGATGGAAAGGATTTAGTACAATTCTTATGTGGTGATGACAGATTTAGAAGTGGTTATGAACTATAACAGACATATACTGGCCTGGACAGCAATTCACGACACATGCTTATGCAGTATTCTGCAATCACAGCACAAGGAACTTTTTCATTGTGTGATAATGCCTGCTTCATTTCTAAAGTTTTGGACTAGTGTGATAAATCAACTTCAGATCGCTTTTCATATTCTCTTAAAATAATATATTTATTACAAGTGAGGTGGGTAGCAGTTATGTGGAGTAATTGCCAGTCAAATCGAAATATGGCAAGATCAGCCTGTTTGTCTGGGCAACAAAGGATTGCACAATGAAAACACTCTAATCATCCAACTGTGACTAGCAGCACTGACAGATGTGAATGTGACTATTATGGCTCCGTGAAACAGAACCATGTGGACCTTCATTAGGCACTATAGAAACTCGCAGCCTGCGGACGTGAAGATAGAAATATTCCACTCATAGCCCAGTTTCACTGCTTTCAGTAGATCTCCTGAATTTGGCCAGATATTTAAAAGTATTAACTATAGTTCTTTTGACAGGAGAAATGTTTTGTTTCTCTAAAGGGGGATCATTTTTCAAAGGGGCCAACTGTTTGCTGTACTACAAGAATATAAATATTTGATTAGACTATGGGAATGAATACCTGTGATGACTGGAGAAAACCAATATTTCACAATATCCAACCTTTTGCCTCTAAACAGCCCTGTATTGCAATTAAAAGGAGGTGCCTTGGGTATTAATACAAAACGTTAGCATTCAACAGGGCCTTAGCACCCAAGAACTTTTCATTTCAACAAAAAAAAACATGAACCCATGTATGCAAAAACCAGGCAGACAAATATTCATCTTTCAAATTGTCCTTACTCGTTATGTCTTTCTTGTATTTTTTAAAATATAGTTTTGGTATTTCTTTTCTGCCAACAGAACAATTCTGAGCAATAAAACCCTGCCACCAAATGAAGCTTTGGCAGTTATTGAAACAAGCCTGAGCTTGTCAGAAACCTTCTTTATCCTAGTTTATAATTTAATCGCCAAACAAGGTGAGGAGTTGCACTGGTATGTGTTTAGGGCTTTGCAAGAGTGGTGATTGTTTTGGTGTAAAATAAAGCTTAGACCGTGTATGCATATTCCTCAGTGTGTGTTTCTTTGGATCACTTTTCCATCATGGATTTGAATGGTTCAGAGATAAGCCTGTTGAAGGAATAAGAATAAAAGTCCTATACCAAGCTGGCTGGTTCTTGAATACTCTTGGGCTTCAGAATACTGATACATTATCAGAAAAGTAGTTGTAAATATAAGCAATCTTCCAGAACAGAAATTTTGAGCAAGCAAGGCATTATCATCCTTCCTAAAACTTGAGTAAATAGCAATGTGGATTCAATTTGACTCCTTTCAATTCATCAAGTGGTCCTCACTCATGAAAGCTTTTGCCTTCTCCCTATTAGATCACCATTTTCACTTATTACTTAATGAGTTACTGAAATCCATTTCCTCTCATTTTCCCTTGCTTCGTGGCCCATAATGATGTTGCTGTAGAAAGTGTAACAAAAGACGATTGTTCTGACTCTCTTTTGGCTCATACAATCATATCTTCCCTTCAAATTGAGAGATCAAGAACTTAAGCAACTAGCAGGGAGATTTGAATAGAAATGTTATATTTGTGGTGGTTGGGTTGGGGAAATGTCTTGTCAATGAAAGTACCTTGGAATTATATTGGAATTATCTTGGAATATGATATTGAAGAATTTCTCAGTACTCTGTGCAAAGGAGGTGATAAGTTTGTTCATTCAATTGCTTGTTTTAAAAACAAAATTCCATCGCTTTCCTCATTAGTAAATAATAAATCTTACAATATTTTTACTTCAATGGGGCTCAGTGTATTTTTTTTAGCCCAGAATTTACTAATTAAATTGAACTGACAAGATATAGCTGTAGTAATGATGAAATAAGTATTTTATGATACTGTTGGAAAGAGCCACAAAACAAAACATTATTCAAGGCAAGGAGCAGGCAGACTACTTAAGTGTTATGTAAATGAAAAAGTCTTGTCAATTTTTGTAATTAAATAAAAATGTAAAATCTCTATTCCCACATGGATATCCTGTTGTCTGAATTTGCTTCCTTAATAAAATTATATATGCAGTTTTGCATATCTATGCAATTAGATTACAGCAAGGCAGTTTAACTGGAAAAAAGTTACATTTTATATAAACATAATTTATAACTGACACTGAGTGCTGAAATTTCATTTACGTCTGGGCTCCAGAATAAAAAAATTCCAACAATCAAATTGAAGTGAATATTTGCCAAAATCAGAAATTTATTTTAGTGCTTTCCGATGGTTCACGTCAGTAACTGATAGTGTAATAATCCTGCCAGAAGTAACCAGACAATTGAAAATAATTTCATACTCATTAATAGGAAGCTGCCGCATTAGCTGCAATTTGATTCAGGGCTGTGCAGGAGTGATTTTTATGATAATGGTTTTGTTACAATGGGAGAAAAGTGCTCAGTGAAAAATGATTTTTTTAAGAAGCAGTGACAAATATTTATGTTAAACATTATTTCTATCTCCAGATTTGTACAGTATACTGGCAGCCCTCCAAGAACACATGGCCGCATAACAGCCGCATTTCTCAGAGAATGAAATGTTCCATTACTGAACGCATGCTGCTCTTGCTCTCCTGAAGCTAAACAATGGCTGGCTCGGCTTTATGGCAGGCAGCAATTCCAGCCCTTGCTCCCTAAGCCCGGCTAATTTTTAGAAAGATTAAGATGATCAAAATACATAATGCTAATATTTAACTTCTTTCTTGTCATTTCAAACAGGCTATGGAACAGAAGCCAATTTTTTTTGCTAAAGTTGGAAGTATTAATTTTCTAATAAATTTCTGAACCTTTGCAATTCAGTTTCTTAAGCTCAGATATATCCAACCTGGGATCTGGATTATGATCCACTTAATGCAGCCCTAGGACCACTGTTTGTTGCAGTTCAAAGGAGAAAGCACTGGGGTAATTGCACTCTTATTTTCCAATGATCTTAATACAGGTCCGTAAGAGGCCGGGGAACAGAGATTCTGCAGAATGAACTGGCTATGTGCATGGTAGCCATTTTTTTCTCTGTTTTGGTGCATACCCCTGAGGAATGGGATGATCGGAGACTTCAGGATTCTAACACCACAAATGCATGTTTCAATATTGACGGGGTTGGAGCAGGACCCTGGTGACCAGGCACACACTGAAGCCGGCGACGGGGAAAGAGCTGTCCCGCAGCATAATTTTCCTATTTGGTTACGTTGCTACCCACATGAGATCTAACACCTGCAAAAACATACATTCTTGTAATATTCTCCAGGAGTTCAGGGAAGTGCTGAGCTAGCTTCACACAGAGCACAGCCACCCCGTTAATCGGTATCTTTGCAATGTAAGGCATTGCAATTGCATTGAAGTCTTTTACTTTGCAAAATACAGCTGGTAAATTTACATAAAAGTAAACCAGGAACAAAAATACAAGAATTAATTGAAAATAAAAAAAAACATTTAAAATATTTGGTACTGTAAATGAAATTTTTAACACTGATATAAATATTTACATGTAAAATTTGGCTTAGAAACTCAATAAGATGACTTCAGATATGCCAAGGTAATATTCTTTATAAAATTGAAATTACTTTTCAGATTTTCTTACAAAATGGTTTGTAATAAGGGGACGTTATTGTCTTGAAACGACATTCGAGGGTACGATAATGATATTATACTGTGTATAATCCTGTAATAGGCTTCAAGGAAATAATGTCAAAACATTTCATCCTTCTTGCTATTCTTAGTCTAGTCTCAAGTTTGCTGATTTAACCCTAGACTTTATAGAACAGAGCAATACGACTGTATATTGATCATCATCAAGATTCCTGACATAAAACTGTGGAAGTGTGTGGTTTGTGTTTTATTTACCAAGTAGATGAATTATTAATGACCTCTGAGGTTTTGTGGTATTCAGCAGCTAGCAGCGTTGTTCTATTCCTAGCTTTTACCTGGGCTTCAGCCATCTCCCGTGCTTAAAGTACAAGAAGTGAACATCATCCCCAAAAACAGGCAGAAATAAATGTCTACTCAAATGCCAGTAAAACAGTGTCATTGTCAGCACTTATTTAATATTTTCCCTTCTCTTTGGGAAGTTATTTACATATTATTGAGTGACAAGTTACCAAATTCGTCCTTGTAATATTTTAGAAAATCACCCATCGTAGGAAATATTTCTCTGTTAAATGCTGTGGTCACGTGTGCAATGTTTTGCACAGGCAGGACTGTTAATTCTATAATTCTCTGTGTTGAAGAAATTGTTAAATTGACTATTATGGTATGCACACCAACTGTTTGGTTAAGATTGCAGCTTCCAGTTTAGCTGTCTCCTCAAGATCGCTTCCCTCGAAGGTGAGATGATTTAGAGGCCCACAGAAACTTAATTTTTCTTGATCACCATGTGCAACCTAGAGTCTTAATGGCAAGGATAATTAATTCTGCTGATGTTAATCATCAGGGCTGGGCCCCACAATTATCAGCCTAGTGCAGCTGGGGCATAGTGTAGACATGAAAAATTAGGAAAACAAATCAGTAATGGTGTGGCAGATTTAATCTGCATCATGAAACAAAGTTAAAAAGAGGAAGATCGAGAGAATTTCAGCTGAAGCTTTTGTGCCAATGAGTCTTGACAGAACTGAAAAATGTTGCTGATGTCCAAAGTGATTGGTAATTACTTGGCCATTGAATTTTTTATTGTCAATTTATCATGTTGCAAGAGGTTAAATTTAACATCTTCTTCCAATGCTATCTCACCAGGGAAAGGAAAGCTTCTGCACCACGTGGTTTAGGAGTCAGTGAAAGGTTAATCAGGTAGTCCTCCAGTTTGTGTGGTCTTTGAAATCATTACCTATTCTGCACAGTAAACCCTGTGCGATGAATGCTGTCTGTAATGGAACAGATATGAAGGTAATGTGATTCTCAGCACCTTCACCGAGGAGCTCTGAGTTTATCTTTATGCATGCTTCAAGGCTGCAGTAATCGCCTCATTTGGGTCTATATGGGATGATTTCAATATGATCAAAACTTTATGGCATAAATCTTCTTCTGAATGGAAATCTCTTAAATATTTAAACAAAAGGGTTGATTAGGTTAACCCTGCATGAAATGAATGTGCACCCCTATCCTAAATGTTGTAACGTAACTTTCAGTTAATGTAGAAATTGGAGTGAAATTCAAAAAAAAACATCAATTGCTCGTGTGTGTATTTGCCTTTTATGGCAAGTCATATTTGACAAGGATAAACAAATCCGACTGAAGCAGATTTATTAGATTCATATTGAGGATTTTAAAAATATTTTAATTTTCTCAACTGACTGGAATGTACCTAACCAAAACATTTAAGAGCTTTTTGACTCCTTTTTTATTTCCAAAACACCGCGTATGGAAATTATTCCTTGGAATAAAATGCAGGCTCATAAGAGGGTTCTCTTCTCATAGGCACTATACTTAGGTTAGCTCGGTTCCCCAATGCTATGCATTGCTGTTTGAGCACCCAAGCATGTGCTGGTTTGGACTGTACTGATGCAGATTAGTGCAGGGCACATCAGCCTAAAATAGTACCACCCCTGTGTACATAATAAGGGGACTAGAACCTTTGTGGATTAATTTGGTAGGACCTGCAGATGGTGTTGGAAGGCCCCAGTGGCTGCTGGTTTGAGCAGAGAATGAAGTAATGCCGTTCAGCTACCTTACAGACTATAACTGTAATCTAAACAATCAGATACCAGAACAGTAATTCATTTACATGGTGTTGTTCCTGATGGACAGATGTTGCTCTGTGCCTTCTAAAAGCGGAGTAGGAATGGAAATGGAAACTGTGGCCCTCCTTCTTCCCACGCTCCGCACTAAGTTATTCAGGACAGTGATAATAAACTTGATTCTGGCATATTGATATTGGCTGTTGTCTGTGATGTAATAGATTCTGCCCTTATCATCGGAAAGCTTATGGGCATTTATTATTATGCTTACATGAGATAATCATCTGGATGAACCAGTTGTACAGAAAGGTCAAAGGAGAAAATCAGGGGAAATTGGTAATAGCAACCTCAAAATAGCTGAGTCTCACCACAAACACTGATGTGTTTCAAAAACAAATAATAATTGACTTCATTCTGTGATTGTGCTTTAGAATTTATGAAACCACATATACATAGAGTACAACTGAGGTTGTTATGCTTTTTGGAGCAAGTTGTGCTCATTTTTCTCCTTTTGAGACGGACTTGCAGTTTAATCAAGGGTAAAGCTTAGCGCATAGCAAGGTGTGCAGCATTAAATTTTGAACATGCTGTTGAGAAAACTCCTGCATTTTTGTGAAGAATTTGTCAGGAGTGCATTTATTGACCTTTCTTTTCAATGTTACGTGTTTCCTAACAAGTTAAATGTTTTATGATATATTTAAAATCACAAAAGTAAGATGTTGGCCCCAGATCATTCCAAAATGGCCTTATAAGCTCATGGTGAGAGAGAGGAAAAAAATCAATCCATTTATTAATTGCCACAATTTATTATACAAATGAACATGTGATTCAGTCTTTATTGGATATAAATTTAAAAGGTACAAGGAAACCTGGATTTTAAATCAATCACAAGAAAGGGTCCTGAAGTGTTAGGAGGAGACAAAGACTGGTGATCCTAACCACATTAATCTGCAGATCAAAGTGTATGTAGTTCTGTTACATGTGGGAACTCCTCTGGGGAAATCCTGACAGGGATCAATCCCAGCTTCCAGGCAGTGACTTATAGTTTCTGAATACAAAGGTGGTCAGATGGCATAAATGTCGACTAACCATGATGGAACTCATCTGATAGCAGTCACTAATGAAGGCCTGCCCCACACTCTAGTTCACATCTTACGGGCTGCATACTTTGCTGAGGTTAAATAAAGCTACAGTGTAGGATAATGCAATCATTTTTTAGCAAGCATGACAGTGCGTTAGATATTGATTTTAAATTTATACTCTGGAATCTCTTACATTTAGGAGAAAAACAACTGCTCCAGAGAGAGAAAGTTTTCACCTCTACATATTTTACAGCCACTGTATTCAAATCATTGAGAATATAGTTTAAAGTGAGTCAGCTTTCTTTTGAGATAAGCTTTTTTTTTAGTAAATCCTTGGGCACAGTTATGGCATGCTATTGAATCGGGTGATAATTCAGACTAAAAAACAAATGTTAACATAATGGAGGATTAGAAGAGACCAAACAGCTTAATCTATTGAAAAGAATACTATATCCCCATGGAACAAAAATATTTTATTAGCACAAACAATACCAAGAGGGAAAAGTACAGCTAGTTTCTTCTTACTCCTCAGCCAGTTTAATAGTGAGTATTATTCAAGTGTAGAAATAGCAAAGGATAATTCCATTTGGAAGCAGATGGCGTAAAACAATGATTTGATAGTTCAAAGGCCCTGCTATAACACTGCTACTTTGGATTAACTGCACTTTGAAACTGGATTTCAACCAAAAGCACAACTAATTAGGAATCAATCCAGGGCCATTAGTGAGGTGAATGAATGCACCAGGGTTGCATATTTCAAAAGAACTAGTTTTAATGAGCTCACATCATGGGCGAAAGGGAAGTAAATAGATTGGAGATAATGTAGAGCCTACTCCAGCTGAACTGTGTGATCATTCAACAACTCCTGTTACAAGTAAGGATGCTGAACTTGTACTCTTTCTGAATTGATCAACTTACCAAGAAAGTGAAATATGGTGTACATGGGAAACAGCTCTTATTGTTCATGATTGGGCTCCTCCGATAACACAAATGGATGGGATCTAGCGTTGAACTGATTTACAACAGCATCCTTTCAAATTAAGTCTCTTAAGGCGAATCTTAATTTTTTTCTATGGCTGAATATTTTAGTAGAGAAAGACCACTGGGAGCCAAAGTAACAGCCATTGGTCACTGAAATGTTGGGCAACTGAGATACTGGTGGGTGACAGGGCAAATCTCGAGTGACAGTTTCCTTGGTTAGGAGCAGAGTGTTGGGTTAACATGATAAGTCATCAGCCATGTCAAATTACACTTAACCTTTGAACTTAACAAATGCTAACAGTGGACAGCGGACCAGTGGTAACCCAATCTCAGTTTGTCCAGGAATCCTAAACCTTGAACTGAGAATGCACCTTTCACACAAATTAAAGAATATGAGTGGCGAGGTAATAAGGCAGAAGATGAGTCTACTGTTACGGCATATTCTGGAGTTAGGGTATATAGCAAATATTAACTTTCAGCAACCAACCTTCAGATCTGACTATGGATTGTAGATTAATTTTCAAATGCAGCTCTGGTGGGGAATGCAGCCTTTAACGCGAAACATTGAATTGACTTGAGATGTCTGCATATGCATGAATGCAATCAACAGTCATTGCATGAATAGGGCTCAAGTAATAGCACTTAGAGTAAATTGTAGGCCAGGAGATATTTGACTGAGGTGTCTACATAGGCATGAATGCAATCAACATCCCATTGCATGAATATGACTGAAACACCACGGTGATTCATTTTCTCTCACTTTCTCTTTTTTTCTCTCTCTCCCTCTCTCTCCCTCTCTCTCCCTCTTCCAACGGCTGCCAGCTTCTGTGTGTGTCCCAAATAAAGACTTTATATCTACCAGCTGTGTCCCTCTGGTGATTTTGTTCACAATCACAACATCTTCCTTGAAGAAGTTCACATGCAGCTATTTACAACTTCCATGTTGAGATCCAGCTCTGTGTCTGGAATAACATATTGTTAGCTGAAGCACAGGCATTGCTGAAAATCTGCAAACTGGTTATTTACTGTATGTACAAGCAAAACAGGTCAAGCCTCGGGTTCAATGGCTGGAAAGTTCAAAGTGGGAAGGGATGCATATGTACTTCCAAACTGGGCTGCACACTGCAAAAATAACCTTTGGTTCTGGCAGCCTGCTGAATGTTTGTAATAATGAATCACTTGCATTGTCACTGATTTTTAACAAATTATTAATATTCTGTTTTATATTTTTTTCCTTATGATTATTGAACGGTGAATTGTTAATTGATTGCGTGTGGTTAACAAAATTATTTGAGTAGAATTCTAAAAGAATTATGGCTAAAAGATCTCATTTAAATTAATATTTTTGATGAGCTAAAACACCCAACGCAAAATAGGTCAATATCCAGTATGATAGGGTGCTGAAGAGATTGTGCACCTCCAGCAAGTTCAGCAGAGAAGGGTGTCAGCCCTTGAAGACACACTCCCCAGGGGCAGCAACATACTGCTTGTCTGTCAGAGATGAGAGAGAGAATACAGGAGAGAAGAAGTCAGGTAACACCATCATACAAAGGGTAATCCCTGGCCAACAGGATAAATGTTAAGTGACATGAAGGAGATTCAGCCGGTTCGTCGTTAGAAGGGCCTGACCTCAGGTGGCTGCAGTAATCTCCTCCTAGACAGCAGAGGAATGCAGAAAGAAACTCCATGATCTCACAAACATTGTCAAGGTGATCAGTACGTTAGTGTTTATAACTGAAGTGTTTATAATTAAGCATGGCGCCACTGATCAGAAATACAGAGTTATTATTTCAAGCTGTAATAAGAAAGAGAATGAAGGTGTTTATTCATTTATGCTGTATTTAGTGCAGGTTGATGTGTTCCACAGGAAGTGTGGCAATTTTGTGCTTCACATCTCTGCTCTTGCTTTATTTTTGGTGTACATTTGATGACTATGGAAGCTGTCTTCATTTTTCCTGCAGTCTCTCTTTCTTTCATGGCAGCCAAGGGCCGCACTAGTGCTCTGTTGTAGGGCATCTTCTCTGGGTTCTATTGTGTATGGTGTCAGGAGATGTCTAGTGTCACCTTCTTGATTATTATTTGTCTTACATTAGTGTTAAGGATTGCACCGTGTCATCTGGTGTATATCGGGTAAATTTATCTTGTAAGGACTGTAGTGTGTTGTTTAGTGTATATTGGGAAAATTTATTTTGCAAATTCCTAATGAAATTTATTTTTTGGGATGTATGCTCGGTGTGCAGTAATTGGAATTGGTCTCATGTACCAAGATACAGTGAAAAACTTCTCTTGCATACATTCATACAGGTCAAATCATTACACAGTGCGTTGTGGTAGAACAAGGTAAAACAATAGCAGAATTCAGAATAAAGTGTAACAGTTGCAGAGAAAGTGCAGTGCAGGTAAACAGTAAGGTGCAAGATAGTAAGGAGGTAGATTGTGAGGTCAAGAGTCCAACTTCTCACACTAGGTAAGTATATTTAATAGGCTTATAACAGTGGAGTAGGAGCTGTCCTGGAGCCTGGTTTTACATGCTTTGGGAATTAGAATTAGTATTGTCCACCTCTACTTGCCCTTCAAGTGAAGGTGGTGCCACCTGCTGGTGAAGGGGTACTCCCACAGTTCCAGGGTATAGGCTCAGTGTCAATGAAGGAAGTGTGGCAGGAGCAGTGGGCTGTGGAGCACGAGAGTTCAGTACAGTAGCTGGAGTGTTGTCTGGCCCCATGGCCTTTTCTGCATTCATTGCTTCGTCCATAACGAGAAGATGACTGGAGTGAATTGAATTGACTGAAGATTGGCTTCTGTGTTGATGGGCATCTCTGGAGAAATCATCCCTCGGCACCTCTGGTCAAGGATTTGAATGCTTCAACCTTGTCTTTAGCAGTCATATGCTGGGCTATGTCATCATTGCAATGGGGATTTTCTAGGAACTTCCTCCTGTTTGCTAGATAATTATCTAAGACAACTCAGAACGAAAGATAGTAGCACTGCAGAGCCTAAATCTGATCTGTTGGTTGTGAGATTGCTTGGCTCTGTCTATTGCTGCTGTTAACCATAGCTTTAGTTCGATCCTGCAGCTTCACCAGGTTGGAAGTGGCTGTGGTGACAAACTGATTTCATAATTCTCATTACTGAGGCTATTCTGTCCGGGTGCATCTTGATTTAATATGGTAACTGCTCCACCCGTGACCATACCCACAAGAAACTGCAGACATTTGTGGATCATAGTCACAAGAGGTTTTGCAGATGCTGGAAATCCAGAGCAACACACAGAAAATGCTGGAGGAACTCAGCAGGGCAGGCAGCATCTTTGGAACAGTCAACGTCTCGGGCCAACACGTTTGTGAACACAGGTCCCGCACATCACAGAAACCAGCCATGGAATCTCTCTACACTTCTGGCTGTATCAATAAAACAGTCAACATAATCAAAGACCCTACCCACACTGGACAATGTTTCTTCTACCCCTTTCCATCAGGCAGAAGTCTGAAGGCACGTACTACCTGGATCAATGACAGCTTCAATTCCACTGTTATAAAACTATTGAAAACTATCGTACCCTGAACAAAAAGATGCACTCTTGATTTCACAATCTGCCTTGTTATGGCCTTGCACCTTATCGCCTACCTGCATTGCACTCTCTGTAACTGTAACACTGTTTTTCTTCCTATTATTTTATCTTGTACTACCTCAGTGCCCTCTTGTAATGAATTGATCTGTATGAATTGTATGCAAGATGGTGTTTTCACTATATCTCACTACATCTGACAAATATAAAACAATTTAGTAATTAGAGCATTGTTTAAACTTAAATTGCAGTTGGAGGATTTGACCTCTGGTCTCTGGGTAGCTGGCCTGGTGGCTGAATCATTGGCTTCTTCCACCTCCTGCTCTTCTTGTTTCTACTTCTCATGCTGTTGTACTGGTGACACAGTGAATGAAGAGGAAGTCTCACATGGGCCTGCAGTGGACTGCACAACAACACTGGACTAATGCAGTGAATGAAATTTCAGCTTAACATGAAGAATGGTGTTGTCCATAACTCACCTGGTACTTGCATGGGCTTATCAGTGGAGAGTACCAGCGTGCAGGAACATTGGAAGTGCAGGGTAATCATTATCACTTGGGATCTATCCCTGCTAAAAATATCAACCCATGTGGATTCTACCCAGAAGGTGGTCTCACGCATGCTCTCCTGAGACACGGTATTTTCCAGAAGGAAATCCTTCTGTTGATCTACGATCTATGATCAGAAGGATTGGAAGCCTTTTCTCCAAGTAAGGAAGTCCAAGATCTTAAGGGAACTTTTATGGTGACAAGAATGTCTGTGGTTCAGGTAGGATGCCAACAATATAGGAAAATCCTGTTTTCTACTGAAATTAAATTGGATGTATTCCTTGCCTGGTGAGCTCACGGATACAGCTGCAATTTACATTTTAAAGGATAAGGCAGCGATGTCTCCTTTGGCTGGTGGGAAGTCCCTGTGGTGAGAAAGTTAAGAGTCACAGGACCTTGATCTCCTTGGAGAGAGATTTCAGAGCAAAATTACTCTGAATGTCTTTTCACAGTATTTTACATAACTCAATAATGACAGCTCTGGAAACACGAGTTTGCAAATAACTTGTTCTTCAGGAGGAGCGGGTAGGATATGGTTTCTGAAGTCTCAGTGGGAAAAGGCTCTTCACCATTGGCTGTGCCTTTGCCTTCACTTCTGAGGTCCCTAGTCAGCCACAGGTGCACCTCAATGCAGTGTGCTTAGCCCCCTGCTCTATCCACTTAATACTGTGCTAAGCACAGTGCCAATGCTATATTTAAGTTTGCTGATAACACCACCGTCATTGTCCAAATCAAAGGTGGTGATGAATCAGTATGTAGGGAGGAGATTGAAAATCTGACTGAATGGTTCTACAACAACGACCCCTCGCTCAATGTCAGCAAAACCAAAGAGCTGATTATTGACTTCAGGAGGAGGAAACCCACGGTCCATGAGCCAGTCCTCATCAGGGGATCAGACGGTCAGTAACTTCAAATTTCTCAGCATTATCATTTCAGAAGATCTGTCCTGAGACCAGTGTGGAAGTGCTCAGTAGGCTCGGCAGCACCCCTACTTTTTTAGAAGTTTGCAAAGATTCGGCATGTCATCTGAAACTTTGACAAACTTCTACAGATGCATGGTGGAGAGTATACTGACTGGTTGCGTTACAGCCTGGTATGAAAACGCCAATGCCTCTGAATAGAAAGCCTACAAAAAGGATGCAGCCCAGTCCATTACAGGTAAAGCCCTCCCCACTACTGAGCGCCTCTACAACGAGCACTGTCACAGCAAAGCAGCATCCATCATCAAGCCCATGCTCTCTTCTCACTGCTGCCATCAGAACAAAGGTACAGGAGCCTCAGAACGCACACCACCAGCTTCAGGGACAATTATTGCCCTCAACCATCAGGCTCTTGAGCCACAGTGGGGTAACTTCAGGACTAGGACTTCTTCCCTCAGGCAATGAGACTGATGTATACCCTGCTACCACCGAGGTCTTGTCACTCGGACCACGAGCTGTTCACTGTTTACCTGTGCTGCCCTTCACTACATTCATTTTAAATGATATTTTATTAACTTATTTATAGTATAATATTTTGGTTATGTGTGGCCTCCATCGGTCATGGTCAATCATGGGTACTGCGCCTCTGGTAGTCACTGGGGAGTGGCCTCTCCAGGGCGCAAGCCAGGGCAGAGTTGATATGGAGATCCATCTGTTGCTCCCCCTCTCCATGCCGATGACCGGTCCAAAGGAGTGACGAAAGTCAATACGGTTTGGTGCCAGCAGCATCGCAGGAGTTGCCATGCCGGTGCTGGGTACAGCAGTCAGCGCCTTCGGGACTCCGACTCCGGATTTTTCCTCGGGGTTTACTCCCAAAGCCTTTCCCGTAAGTGGGTGTAGCCGCAAGGCAGTGGAGGTTTGAAATCTGAGTTTTCCCTCTCCTAGGTGAGCTACCATCCGTGGTTAACGAGCCCATCTGCCCGGAGCAACTGGTTATAAGGCACCAGTGGCCCGCCTTTGCCCCTTCTCTTGTCAGTGAGAACAGCTCCACCGGGCATAAGAACTATGCCACACGTGAAGGCCAGGAGTTGGACTTGGTTGTCAGAGCCTGTTTGAAACGTACGCCATGAAGAGCATTTGTTTAGCAGTGGGAGCTCGTCCCCACTACCACCCTTCGGCTATGACTACATTGGCCTTTGGTTATGTGCTGTGATATATATTGTGTGGGTACGCTGTGGTCTGGAGGAATGATGTTTTGTTTGGTTGTAGATATGTACAGTTAGATGACAATAAACTCAAACTTGAACTGCACTCAGTTCCTCTCACCCCATCACTGAACTCTTCCCATAATCTATGGCCTTATCTGCAAGGATTCTTCAACTTGTTCTTGATACTTATTGCTTATTTATTTGTTATTTTTTTCTTCCTTTTTGTATTTGCCCGTTGGTCGTCTGTCCTGTTGGGTGCCATCTTTCAATGATTCTATTGTGTTTTGCGTAGTTACTGTGAATGCCTGCAAGAAAATGAATCTCAGGGTTGTATATGGTGACGTATATGTACTTTGATAATAAATTCACTTTGAACTTTGAATGGCCATCTTTGGCCGTAACAATAGCTGCAGTGACAGAGAGCTGCCAGGGGTGTCAGCACTGAGGTAAATGAAATTTACATGTGTTTGAGCAGTCTGCACACACTTCCAAAGAATCCTATCTGGTCCCCCGATGTTTGCCGAGCATAGCTTCAAAATGTACATCTAACCAGCGTGGTATGCTTCCAGTTCTACTGAGGCTGCTCTACAAGGATCTGTCGTGCTGCAGTATGGGTGTCAATGGGCACTGCGTAAATAATAATGGCACTCGGTGCACAGTTGTGGCCAGGAATGCGCCAAGTAAATTAATTAGCACAGCATATGGAAATGACCAGGCTGATTTCATGTGTGACGCAACCTCACTCAGAAATGTCCTCTGGTGCAAGCGACTCCAGGAAGAGCCACAGCTGAACCATGCGGGACCACAAGAATCAATGTGTAGGCTAAAGCCATGGACTGTTCCTTTGGATATGATTTCAGTGGAAGCAATGAGGATGAAGAATATTATGTGTCCAGGTGGGGGAGGAGGATCCCAGAATCTACAGAAGGCAGTAAACATGGGTGCAACAAGAGGGGAACTAATACATTGTCAGTAACTAGCGAGAGATGAAGAGAAATGCAAAGAAAGCTACTTAAGTCCAGGAACAGAACAAAGCTGGAGCATGAATATTATATTTCTGCGCAGTAATACTATTTGTATGTGAAAATATGTGAAAATAACACCTGCACTGGCATAAAGGAACTTTAACGATAACGCAGTATGAAGAACAAAATTGCAAGTGTTATTTATAATGCAGAAACAAAATGTAATGCAGGAAGCAATTTCCACGGGGGCAGTTCAATGATTTTCAATCCACATGGTGCTAAGGTTTCAAAGTGCCAGCCTGTCATATAATCGGAGGAAGGTGCAAGGTGCAGCAGGTGTTCTGGATCCTGGAGCCATAAACCACCGAGTGCTGATCAGGAAGCTTTTGGCCAGATGTTTAAGGGGAAAACCTGGAAAAGGTGGAGCATTGAGGGAATGGATGGCAGCACACAGCTTATGTTTATTCAGATATTCATTCTGATGTGTGAAATATGCCACATTTAGTGACCGGCACATAGGCATGCTCCCAATGGCATTTAAACAACTTACAATGTGTCTGCCGACCGACAGTATGGTGTGGACTATTTACACGCAGCAAAGCCAAAACCTAAAGAACAATAGTACCTTCCTTTCCCACATGCTTTTCACCTTATTCCAACAGAATGCACACATTCGGGAAGAATGTGCAATGAGTTTTTCGAGAAGTACAGGCTAGGGCACGGGCTTTGTTATTGTCAGAGGTTATGTAGTTGACACCCCAAGGAATTACATGGATCGCAACAATTAATACAAACCAGTCTTTAAAAACACGTTTATCACTGTAGTATCATCTATCAATCGAAGAGGGCTGTTTGGGGGATTTGGATCCACTATGAAGGTGCTTTGAATATCCAGGTGTTCTGGTCAGTTGCAATGTGCTCCTATTGTAAACAGAGCCACTTGCTTATCCCCAAAATGCAGAAGTAAAGTATGTAAATATAACTATTGAATTGTTTGCTTCAAAGTTGACATGCAATTAGAATGGAAAAGAAGTTAAGTTAGCAGATAAGTAGAATTGGGTGATAAGCATGATTCATAATTACAAATAAGGTAATTGCTCCATTAGTGGCCCCAGCATGGTAGCTTTTGAACATTAGTCATTATTGAGGCACTGTACAGAACACAAACTGAAGTTATATTATTCCACAATATTGCTATAAATACTGAAGGCAACCATTCTGTCCATTAAAGTCTGAAGTGCAGGCACAGTTTTCTCTTGCAAGTAATATGTGTGACAACAGAGATAGACACAATTTAGGAAGCTAAGGACCAATCGTATCTTCCCTTCCCACATGCTTTTCACCTTTTTCCAATGGAATGCCACAGTCAGGAAAAATGAAGAGCGTTTTTGTCATATGAAGAACGTTTGATGGTCTGAGCCTGTATTCACTGGAATTTAGAAGAATGTGCAGTGACCTACTGGTGAAATGGTGAAAGGCCTTGATAGAGTGGATGTGGAGAGGATGTTTCTTATGTTGGGAGTGTCTAAGATCAGATGACACAGCCTCAGAATAGATGGACGTCCTTTTAGAACAGAGATGAGGAGGAATTTCTTTGGCCAGAGAATGGTGAACCTGTGGAGGCCAAATCTTTATGTATATTTAAGGCAGAGGTTGATAGATTCTTGATTAGGCAGGACATGGAGGGATACAGGGGTCGGGCGGGGGGTAAGGCAGGAGATTGGGGCTGAGAGGAAAAATGGACCCGTCGTGATTAAATGGCAGAACAGACTCGATTGGTCAAATACTTAATTCTGCTCCTATATCTTATGGTCTCATGGTCTTGTGGTCTAATTTGGTCAGGAACACACGAACTTATGTAGATGCTGGAAATCCAGACCAGCACACACAAAATGCTGGAGGAACTCAGCAGGTCAGGTAGCATCTGTGGAGAGGAATAAACAGTCAACATTTCGGGGCAGAAACTGGAATAATCAGGACTGGAAAGGAAGGGGGAAGGGGGAAGAAGTTAGAGTGAGACTGGGCAAGCCCATGATCATTTCCTAATTTTACAACTCAAAACAATAAAGTTCAAAGTACATTTACTAACTGGGTGTGTGTAGATTACACAACCTTGAGATTCGTCAGAGATTTAACAGCCAGCCACAAAACAAGAAATTCAAAATAATCCATTTAAAAAATGACTAACAAACACCCAATGTACAGAGAGAGAGAAAAAAAGCACAAATCATGCAAACAATAAAAGCACGCAACAGCATTCAGAACAAAAGTGAGTCCATAGACATTGAACCGGAAGCAGCCGGAACAGGCTTAGCCTCAGTGCAGTGAAGAGTGGAGCAAACGTTGTGGAGCAGCAAGCAGAACCACCTCGACCCTCCCTTCTGGTCCCAACACCCTGATCTGCCTCGACCCTCCCTTCTGGTCCCAACACCCTGATCTGCCTCGACCCTCCCTTCTGGTCCCAACACCCTGATCTGCCTCGACCCTCCCTTCTGGTCCCAACACCCTGATCTGCCTCGACCCTCCCTTCTGGTCCCAACACCCTGATCTGCCTCGACCCTCCCTTCTGGTCCCAACACTCTGATCTGCCTCGACCCTCCCTTCTGGTCCCAACACCCTGCCTTTTCAATCCATCCAGGCCGTTCCCCACTCTAGGACCAGACCATTGCACCAGAGGTTGGTCTAGCTTTGAGATAACTTTTCAAAAAGATTACAATCACTGACACTTCTAGCAGAACAAACTTATAAATTGCAAAGGTGTTTTTAAAGTGGTAGTGCAGAGGACAGGAGGGATGTATGGGACAGGGAGGGCCTGTGGGGGTGTTTGGTGTCAGATCTCATCAGTGAAATTCTGTGGTTTATACGGCCAAGGTGTCACGAACAATGGATTCAGTGAAACAAAACCGAATGCATAATGGCTTACCTCCGCTCGCTCTGTCTTTAGGGCATGCAATGCCTTATAAAGCACATCACTTGCACAAGTCTGGGCTGTGCATCTGTGACACGGTCAGAACAGAAGCTTCTCCTGCTGTAATAAGTCTTAACTGGAGATTTGCAGGCTTCCATATCACAGATTCAAGATTCAAAGATTCAAAAAACTTTATTGTCATTCTAACCGTACATCAGCTCTGCAGGGCAGAATGAGACAGCATTTCTCAGGAGCAGTGCAATCATAACACAACTTATTGTGCAAGTGGTGTCAGAAAGTGCTTTGCATGGCACTGGATGACCAGCAGCCTCTGTGTATACACATTATCTGCAGCACATGTACAAAAACATACTCATAGTTGCACTAAGAAATGAATTCCTAGCTCCATGTGCTTCAGAAGGTGGGGTAGAGAGTAAGTCATGTGATTAGTAGACAGTCAGCGATTAAAGGTCATGGAGGTTAAAAGCAGGTACGGTATTAATCTCACAGGGAAATACAAGGAATTCCTGTAGCAAAATGGCACAGCATAGATGTTGTTATACGACGTGCATTGTGGAATATTGCCAGCAAAATCTCAGGAAAAAGTCCACCAGCTATTGGAGGTTTTGTACAGTGATGTTCATTCAATTTTCCGTCCTCTCTGACACAGGTGAGAGCAAAGACTGTTCAGTCGTGGTCTCTTACTGAGCTCGAAACAGCAAAAGCAAAGTTGCACTGATTTCTCTCAATGCTGTGATGGGTAAGTACACTCCTAATGCTGCGTTAGGTCACCCAGATGAGAATGGTCTCTGTGGAACGTGTGCTCTGTGCTGGGTCTGGCTGAATAGTTCTCAGCAGTTATGAGGCTGAAGGTGGCCATGGCCTAATTTCTTTGGTGGAACAGGTCTGGCTCCTGATTACAATGGATATTGAGTGAAGGCTTGTGTTCAGCTCTAATATTAACATCATCAGACTTGAATTTACACAGAACTTCTCCCACTTATCTACAATAGCCTTTTTACAAAAACAGTGTCAATGATATTTATGACGCTTACATAACTTTCCTTCAAAGCAAGAGGGTGCCAATTGAAATTAGGGCTCTAGTCCTACCCAAGAAGATCACTGATCAGATGGGCTCCAGAGGCCATGTGGTGGCTTTTTAGTGAGGCTCCTTCAGTCAAAGGGAAAGGTGCTGCTCCAGTGGGAGAGACAACACGGATCTTAGAAAAACAAGGTCTAGGAAGCTGCTATTTGTGGAGCTACTTCTTCTTCTTCAGGTGCCTTGCCGTTCGGCGTGGGTGATCATGTCTCCCATCCATCACGGTCCCTGACCCTCCGAATTGTAGTTGTTGCCTCCCCTGTTTCCAACCATGATGTTATTCCATCCATCATTTTCACTCTGTCTGCCTCTGCTTCTTTTCCCTTCCAGCTTTCCAGTTGTAACTAAATGTTCTAATGTCCCTCTTCACATGATGTGTCCAAAGAATTTTGATTGCTGTTTTCTGATTTTTTTTTAAGTAATGTACGTTTTGTTTTCATTCTCTGTAGAACTTGGTTGGTTATCCTGTCCGTATATGATATGCATAGCACTCTTCTGAGGAACCACATCTCTGCTGCATTGATTCTTTTTTCCATTGCATTTGTGATGGTCCATGACTCACAGCCATACATCAATATAGGAAGAATGTAGTAGCTGAGAGTTCTAAGCAGACGTCAATTGCTATTTTCTTGTTCATTAGGATGTTTCTCATTTCTGTAAATGCTGTTCTTGCCATTGCTATTCTTGCTTTTATGTCTGTTTCGCATTTGCCATCAGATGTTACCTATGACCCAAGGTACTTGAAGTTGTGAACTTGCTTCAGGATTTCATTTCCCAATACGATCCTACAGTTTGGGATATCAGGTTCCTTTGATATTACCATTACTTCAGTTTTCTTTTTGTTTAAGGTTAGGCCAAGTCTTTCGCTCTCTGTGTTGATGGTAGATACTAGTTTCTGTAAAATTACTTCACTGTTTGCTATCAGTACTGTATCATCCGCATAGCGGAGGTTGTTGACATTGTATCCTCCTATACTTATTCCAGGTAGGTCTTGTATGGTTCTCATGATGTTTTCACTGTACAGGGAGAACAGGTCTGGTGATAGAACACCACCAGACAAATCAACTACGGTGGAGCTACTAATGAGCCTGAACCAGACTCCGATTGAACTGAAGGCCCAGAGGGAAGATTGAATAGCCACATGGAAATGAGTTACAGTGCTTGGAATTCCGACACATGGTGCCACCTACACCGAAGCTTCCTCAGTTTTCTGTAGGCAAGTTGGAGCAAATGAGGCTGAACCACGATGACTGAGTTGAGCACATTCAAAACTACTAAAGTAGATGGTGCCCTAATTTTGAAAGAGTCAGCGGAAGAAAGGGCGTGTCCGGGATCTTTGCAGAGACAAACAGAGAGATGGGGTGCAATTAGAACGTGTGTGAAGACCAGAAAATGGGAAGCATTAAGAAAAAATAAAGTTGGTAATTATTATCCATTAGGTTTGTGATGCTTCTAAATAAATTGGAAAAAATGATAATCATAATTGTAGTAGTTAATGGGTATATTGATCTACATTTATGGTTAGGATAAATATAATGTTTACCTTTAATTAAATTAACTCTTTATTACAAGGTGTGAGACTTGTCAGCTGCAGAGTTTATTTGAGAAGTAATTTGTTTAGTCTATTGCTATCAGGTACATGTTGTAGAATTGTACCTCTGCTCCTCCGAACTGAGTCTTCGGCCTGAGGGACTGACTAATAAGTTCTCCTAGTTTCTGGTGAAAGTTCTAAGGGTATGTTGGTACATTCAAAAGGATCTCAGGATCTGCTGGTGCTGGGGATGGTTTTTTAAGGGTCTGCTGGTGCTGGGGGCTGGTGGTGCAGCAGTACTGAGTGTCAGCTGGTGCTGGGCAGCTACTGAGGGTTTGTTGACGTCAGCGGGCTCAGGGTATTTGCTCAGCATGTGTTTCTCCGTTTATGATCAATTACAATGTAAGCACATCCCGGCAAGCCTTTAGTTCTGCTTTCTTTATCTGGGGCAGACCTGGGAAAAAATGCCCTTGGGCTGAGGTTTCTTTTACGTTGGTTATGGTACCCTGAGCTGAGTTTTAATTTTACACCCAAGAACACGATAGTGCAAGGGCAGAGGTAGCAATAAGTAGACATGCATTGATCATCGGGAAGGTTGAAAGTATGACAGGCAAAGCAAAAGGAATCCAGAGCTTTGTAACTTTGTAACTTCATAACAGTCATCTCAGCCTCAGGGAAAAGCTGAATGATTTCTCTTCAGCCTAGACTAAGCATAAAGATGCTGTTGTTTGAGTCCTACATCTTCAGGGTAGTTGCATGCCAGGCATGTCCTCTGTTCTGCATTTTGCTGCTCCCACCATCTTTTGTCTATGTTTTCTTTTGTTTGCAGCAACGTTTACATTTTCTGCTTTTTTTAAACCTAAAACCTGACCCTGTTTCTCTGTCTACAGCTGATAAACATTTTCTCCTTTTCCTGTTTTTAATTCTAATTTTCAGCATCTGCAGTACTTTGCTTTGCAAATGCTCAACATTTAAGAAAACACTGTCAGTCTCAGTCACACTGGAATACCTACTAACTTGGCGACCACGCTTTGACGAGAGTGTAAGAGCTTAGAAGGGATACCGAAAGACTTACTAGGAAGGTTATCGGTTTGAAGGATTTCATCGAAGTGCATATACTAGTGAATCTGGGTGTTCATGGAGAAGGGAAGGGTGAGAGGAGATGTACAATATTATGATAGGGTTGATAGGGTAATAGAAACAGTTCTCATTACCTGAGGGGTTTAAGACCAGAAGACACTGATGTTAGGTGATTGGAGTCATGGGAAGAAAATTCTTTTCATGCAGTGCGCTGTAGAGATGAACCTCTGAGAGTGCTGGACACAGATTCAATTATGGTTGTCAAGGCAAATTGGACAAATTTTTGAAGGTATGAAGCTTGATGTTTTATGGGGAAAGAGCAGAGATGGATTGCTCTATAAAGTGCTAGGACAGACATAGTGGGCTGAATGGCTTCCTTCTCAGCAGGAATTGTACTATGATCCTGTGGTTCTATGTTTCAGAAATAAAGTACACTGAAGTATAGATAGAACACAGTGATTTCAGCCTCATGGAAAAGTTGACTGATTTCTCTCAGGCCTAGACTAAGCATAAAACTGCAACGTAATTACTGACAAGAGAGAATCTGCAGATGAAGGAAATCCAAGCAACACACACAAAATGCTGGAGGAACTCAGCAGGCCAGGCAGCATCTATAAAAATAAGTTCAGTTAACGTTTCAGGCCATGACCCTTCGGCAGGACCCACCACCGAGCACACCTTCCCCCACTCCCCACTTCCTGCTTTCCGCAGGGATTGCTTCCTACGCGACTCCCTTGTCCATTTCTCCCTCCCCACTGATCTCCCTCCCGGCACTTATCCTTGCAAGCAGAACAAGTTCTACACCTGCCCTTACACCACCTCCCTCACTACCATCCAGGGCCCTAAACAGTCCTTCCAGGTGAGGTGACACTTCACCTTTGAGTCTGTTGGGGTCTGGTGCTCCAGGTGTGGTCTCCTGTATATCTGTGAGACCCAACATAGACTGTGGAGACCGCTTCGCCGAGCGCCTACACTCCATCTGCCACAAAAAGCAGGATCTCCCAGTGGCCACCATTTTAATTCCAGTTCCCATTCCCATTCCGATATGTCAATCCATGGCCTCCTCCGCTGTTGTGATGAGGCCACATTTCCCTTTTCCTTCTCTCATCTTGTCTCCTTTCCTGCCCATTGCTGTCCTGTGGTGCTCCTCCTCCTTCTTTCTTTCTTCCATGGCCTTCTATCCCCACCTATCTGACTCCCCCTTCTTCAGCCCTGCACCTCCTTCACCAATCAACTTCCCTGCTATTTACTTCACCCCTCCCCCTCCCAGTTTCCCCTATCACCTTGTGTTTCTCTCTCCCCTCTCCCACCTTTGAAGTGTAATTACTGGTTCGTCCATGCATTATTCTGTCCATTGAAAAGGAAAATATCTGCTGATACTGGCAATCCACAATAAAAGCAGGAAGTTCTGGCAATACTCAGCAGATCATATAGTACCCATAGAGAGAGAAAGATCATCAAACTGAAACGTTACCTTTCTCTCATCACAGCTGTCGCCCAACCTGCTGAATATTTCCAGCATTTTCTATTCTTATTTGTGTCTTAACTATGTTGGTAGTATTGAGTATTCTAGTAATTTCATTGTGTGTGATCTCTGTTTGTGTATCTTCTTGACCTGAATGTATCAATAATTTCAAACCGTGTTTGTTAAGCCTTATCACGAGGAAATCTGCAGATGCTGGAAATTCAAGACAACACACATCAAAGTTGCTGGTGAATGCAGCAGGCCAGGCAGCATCTCTAGGAAGAGGTACAGTCGACGTTTCGGGGGTCTCGGCCTGAATTGCCTGGATTGGGGAGCATGCCTTATGAGAATAGGTTGAGTGAACTCAGCCTCTTCTCCTTGGAGCGACAGAGGATGAGAGGTGACCTGACGGAGGTGTATAAGATGATGAGAGGCATTGATCGTGTGGACAGTCAGAGGCTTTTTCCCAGGGCTGAAATGGCTATCATGAAAGGGCACAGTTTTAAGGTGCTTGGAAGTAGGTACAGAGGAGATGTCAGGGGTAAGTTTTTTTTACGCAGAGAGTGGTGAGTGCATGGAATGGGCTGCTGGTGGCAGATACGATAGGGTCTTTTAAGAGACTCCTGGATAGGTACATGGAGCTTAGAAAAACAGAGGGTTATGGGTAACCTTCTCAAGTAAGTACATGTTCGGCACAGCATTGTGGGCTGAAGGGCCTGTATTGTGTTGTGGGTTTTCTATGTTCTATGTTCTATGAATCAAGCCGGAGGGAACATTTTCCCCTCTTTCCCTTTGGACTATGTTTCCATCAACATCACATTTGGTTAAGTTCTGCCTCAATGTTTAAGCTAATTTCTTGAATTTAGCTCTTTGTTTGAAGTGAGGTCTAGGTTCAAATGCTCGAAACTAAACATTGTTAAAGCAAGTTACCAGTTACTGCTGTTTGAGAGCACAGAAGGCAATGCCCCTGTCCGTTTTTACTGATGTTGGTTTATTATTATCACATGTACCAAGATACAATGAAAGACCTGTCTTGCAAACTGTTCATACGGATCAAATAATTAAACAGTAAATTGATTGGGTGGAGACAAGATTCTCCAGAATGGAATTGTTCTGCACTTTTGCATGTAGCAAACTTGGCTAATGTTGGGAAAACTCCTAAGCAGTAACAGCAGTGAAGCGGCTTGGCTCGAGTCTCAGCTAGAATGGACTGACATTTCTGACATTTTCTGACATAGAATCTCTGACATTTTCAAGTACTGCATTTTCTGACCCCATGCCCCTGTTGCACCCAGTGCTATTAGTCTTTTCTTCCCATCATGTGCAACAGGTTGAATTGGCTGAAGTATGTAATGTTGGGGATCTCAGAACAATATCTCAATAGGCCATCCCCTCAGCACTTCTGAACATGTTTAAACACCTTTTGTAGTTAAATGCTGATCTCTGACATTTTTGAGTATTGCATTCGTTTCTGGTCGCCCCATTATAGGAAGGATGTTGAGGCCTTGGAGAAGGTGTAGAAAATAATTATCAGAATGTTTCCTGGATTACTGTAGAGGCCATGTGCTATGGGGAAAGGTTGGACATGTTAAGGTTGTTCTCTCTGCAGCAGTGGGGTTGAGAGAAGATATAACAGAAGAATACGAGAAGCATATAGTGTAGTCACCTAGTATCTTTTACCCAGGGTCAAAATGTTGCAGGAAATCAGCATCCATCATCAAGGAACCACACCATCCAAGCTAAGCTCTCTTCTCATTGCTGTCATCGTGAAGAAGGTGCAGGAGCCACGGGACTCACACCACCAGGTTCAGGAACTGTTATTACACCCCAACCATTAGGCTCTTGAACCAGAGGGAATGACTTCACTTGCTCTGTCACTGAACTCTTCCCACAACTTATGGACTCACTTTCAAGGGCTCTTCATCTAATGTTCTCGGTATTTATTGCTTATTTGTTTATCATTATTTCTTTTCTTTCTTTTTGTATTTGCACAGTTCCTTGTCTTTCGTACATTGGTTGTTTGACCATCCTGTTGGATGTGGACTTTCAGTGATTTTATTGTGAAGCTTGTATCTACTGTGAATGCCTGGAAGAAAACGTATCTGGGTGTTTTATATGGTGACATATAATAATTTTGATAATAAAGTTACTTTGAACTTCTGAACTTAAAACTTTTTTGAGATTTGGAGTAAATGGGTGTTTCTCTGGTTAGCCTTCAGTGGAATTATTTTACACAGAGAGTATTGGGTACCTGGAATGTACTACCAGGAGTGGTGACCGAGGCAAATATGATAGACACAGAGGCTCTTGGATGGACACATGAATATATATACTGAAAATGGAAGCAGATTGACATTGTGTAGGCAGAAGGGATGATTTTATTCAGGCATTTCATCCGTTCATGGACAAATAGATCTGTTTCTGACAGTATTGTTCTTTGTGAAATGACATTATGAATGCTCCTCTTGTTGGTACTGTATTTTCACCATGCTCAGGATGGACATGCTGCGTTTAAGTCTCTGTTGTCATGTAAAATGTACTCCAAGAATTAAAATCAGCCCCTGGATTTACTTCTTGGCTAAATAAATTTAATCAAATAGCTTGTTTTTGAAACAGAGTTTGGTCTTAATCAGGTTCTTGGTCGGGTTCTGGCGATCTGATCTCGAATCTAACTCTTCCGACTCCATTTCACTTAATGCAGTGAACCTGACTGCATGCATAAAATTCAGTGAAAACAACCCTCTGAAGATCATAAAGATAAAAAAGCATTTCTTCTTTTCCTCCCGAGCATGGAATGATTTTGGCTCAATTCGTTATCTGTTCAACTTCTCCTCATTAAGGGCTCCACAACAGAGATCACTGTAACGTGTTAACTCTCAGAAGTTTCAATTCAATGTGAGAAAGTAAATAGAATTGAGGGAGAGTAGAACCTGGAGTCCACGCTCATGGAATCGGATACAAACAAACCTTGAAGGTTGTAAATCTAGTCAGCTCCATCTTGGGCACTAGCCTACAAAGTACCCGGGACATCTTCAGGGAGTGGTGTCTCAGAAAGGCTGTGCCCATTATTAAGGCCTCCAGCACCCAGGGCATGTCCTTCTCTCACTGTTACCATCAGGTAGGAGATACAGAAGCCTGAAGGCACACACCCAGCGATTCAGGAACAGCTTCTTCCCCTCTGCCAATGATTCCTAAATAGACCTTGAAGCTTTGGACACTACCTCACTTTTTTTTTAATATACAGTATTTCTGTTTTTGCATGTTTTTTTAATCTATTCAATATATGTAATTGATTTACTTGTTTATTTATTATTATGTTTTATTTTATTTATTATTTTTTCTGCTAGATTATGTATTGTATTGAACTGCTGCTGCTAAGTTAACAAATTTCACGTCACATGCTGATATAATAAACCTGTTTCTGATCTGAGATATTAACAATATCCCCATTGCTAATCTTAGGTCGAGTTTCACCCTGAACCTCTTGTGCTAAGGTGAACTAAACAGGGCCAGGCTCCCGCTGCTGGGCGCTCATCAGAGTCATTTACAGAAAAGCATGAATGTATGAAAGCTGGGTGGCAATAGCCCCATTTCTCCTCATACGCATGGTTATCCAGTGGTTTGTCATTCCTAATCCAACTTCGTGTAAAGAAATCACTGCTCCAGAGGTAGATAAATCGGCAGTGCAGCAGTTATCTAGCAGCTCCAGCAGCGTGGGTTCAATCCTCACCTCAGGGGCTCTCTGTGTGTTTCTCCAGTCACTGTGTGTGTGTTTCCACATTCTGAGGACACGCTGCGGCTGTAAAATCTCCACTAGTGTAGGTCAATGACAGGGGGAGGGGACATGGAAAATTGGTAAGGGAGAGAAAATCAGATAGGGATGAAGGGTGGTGGGGTAAAAATCTTGAATGGATTTGATTGGTAAAGTGGCCACCTGTGTTGTGATAAATAAAGAGTATCCAGTGTTTCCTACAAAATGCTTCAAAAATTGACGTCAGTTAATTCGGATAGCTCATTAATGGATAGTAACAAGACCGTAACCAAAATTAGAGTATGAATAAGAGAAATATGTGTACTTGTTTACCTATGACTTTCCATCCCAATCATCAACCATACAACGAGTACAAATTTGCTCTTAATCCAGAACTTTTGCAAAATGCAAACAAAGCTGATCTGTCATTGAAATCCATATGCAGATTCTTTATATCATTTTCCTGAATATCTTGACGTGGTGAACTTATGTGGTGAAATAATCAGACGATATTTAAAAATCCAACCAAAGTGAGAAATTCGATTGAGAAAATCCTTTACACTTGTAATTGCCAAGATGTCAGCTGGGCAAAGCAAGACCACCGAGAAAAGCAGTGGCCCCATTGCACCGTTTGTTAGGGATTCTTGGGATTGGGAGATTGGTGAGGGGAAGGCTCGGAGTGTGCAGAGTGAAGGAGCCTCAAAGCAGTGGGCTGAGCCTTTGGGCTCTGTTTCCTGTTGGTAGCTCTCTGGGAGAGGCTGCAAGTTTGAGGAGAAGGAGGTGTGTAACGAGAACCCGTAAAAGGTCCAGATTGTTAGAAATAAAAGCTCAGGTTTCTTCAGTTCAGAGGTCAGAGGGGTTAATGCTGAGAGCAGTGGATTATAAACAGAACAGCTGTAATGGCCTTATTGCCGACAGAAAGTCTGGGCAGAGGTGTCAAGGGCTGCTTTTAGCGTGAAAGTGTGACTGGAATTACTGACCTAGAAAGGGCTTGTAATACTGTGTAAATATATTGTTTAAAAGTGTAACTGGCTGATCTGTTTACATCATGAGTTTCTGTTCCAAGGAAGATTTGGAGCATCTCATTGGCTTGATAAGACTTGGGAAATATGCCAGCAATTCCCCTGGTGTGGGTCTGGTGAATATCTGTTTAGAAAAGGGAATTTGAATTTGTGACAATGGGCAGAAAGAATTGATCTGAACAGTCAAATGGCCTGGTGCCACAAGACCATTTCCAGAATGCACATTTGCTACAAACAGGCCATGAGCTTTTAGGTTACTTACAGAAAGCAGGCCATGGGCCTGCAAGAAATGGCTTTTGTTGCAATATTTTCAAATAAACCCTGCCCTTACAGAGGCTTAAACTATTCTCTTGCAAGATGACAAATGTCACAACACCTTATTTCACGCAATTAGTTTCTGATGAGTGAGAATGCATTTAGCATTTCCATTGGATTTTTAAAACCCTGCAGAACTCCAGAATGGTTCCAACCAGCCAGTGGATTGTGCTGACCACGTGGAGCTCTCTTCCCATGATCAGTCATTCATCATTTCTAATTTGATCAAAAACAGTAAAAAAATCGTTGAATTATAAGAATTGTCATGCTTTGTAGCAAATAAACTTGGAAGGGCAAGTGGGGTGGGGGATGATATGAGATCTAATGGCCTCTCACATTAACCAGTTGCACTCTGTATTGTAGTTGAATTTACTGATGCTACTTCTCAGAGTAGAGTATTTTGAAAACTCCTCTGTTGCTATTTTCTCCATTATTGTGGTTTGCATGCTAGCATTACAGCAACAGTGAATCAGAATCAGGTTTATTAACAGTGGCATGTGACATGAAATTTGTTAACTTAGCAGCAGAAGTTCAACGCAATATGTAATCTAGCAGTTGTTCAATTCTGCTGCAGTCGGTAAGGAGTCTGCATGTTCTCCCTGTGACCATGTGGGTTTCCTCTGAGTGCCCCAGTTTCCTTCCACATTTCAAAGACGTCCAGGTAGGTGGGTTAATGGGTCAAAAGAGCATAACTGAGCAGCGCGGGCTGCTTGTGCTGGATTGGTCTACTACTGTGCTTTATCACCAAATTAAAGCTAAATCTGTGACTGGCTGAATGGCAGATCAATATGAATGTAATTTATTGTACTCTCAGAAAGGATGTTTTCCGCCGCTACTCAGTAGAAGCTCCTCCAAGAGGACCACAACCTTGTCGTGGGGTTTGGTGCCTTGCGTGTCTCAATGACCCAGAGAGCTATGCCGGCTGGGGTCAGGGCTTTATGCTTTGGCTCTTGGTAGGGTCACGCATGCCAAACAGGTCAGAGGGTAGAGGCCAGGCGAAGGGTGTCCACCATTCCTCCAGGTTCGGGGGTTCAGCTCAGGGCTAACAACACTGACTGGTAAAACAAAATTGTTACGGAAACAGCAGTGAAGAATCCTTCTACATCTGAATGCGATGGTATTCCTGAATCTCTACCCAGGACTTTCATGGCTGACAGTAGTGGGAAAAAAAAGAAAGCTACTGACGTGAGGAAGGAAGCCCTGAGCAGCGCCAGTGACAGAGGACCTCTGCTATCCTGAACACCGGTAGCGTAATGGCAGTAAGTAAACCAGTGGAAGCTAGCTGGGTGACCTACACACATCAGAGGTGGTTGAGGCTGTTCCTTTTCTATCCTGACCCACTGAGCCAATGGCAAGAACACCTATTCAAAGCCAATGAGGTCCTTTTTCAGTTAATGCAGGGCAGATTCTGATGAAGTCATTGGGGACATCTCTTCAATATTAAGTTAGTTTTGGTGATTTTCTTGGTATGTGAACCCAATGGGGAAATGGTGAGTTCTTGGCTTGGAAGTCATTTGACAATCATGGTAAACAATGGTTTTATGAAGAATTTAACAGTCTATGATGTATGAAGCTTAATGTGATAGTGACCAACATGCTCAAAGGCTTTTTCTTCACTTGCTGTGCCACAGTGTATGGAGCAGTAGGTTGCAGGCCTTAGTTCGCATTAGTAGATGACGGGGGGCGGGAGCGGGGTGCAGTAGTCGGGGGGGTGGTGGTAAGGTGGCTTGGGAGAAAGGGCTGCTGAGGACAGGGTTGTGGCATTTGTCAACCATGAGCGAGGCAGGGAGTTGACACACACCAGGAGGTGGCTAGCCAAACAACCAGAATCAGCTTTATAATCACTGTCTTATATGACGCAGGATTTGTGGTTTTGTGGCAGCAGCACAGTGGAAAGCCATAAAGTTACAATAAATGACAAAACAAATAAATAGTGCAAATGACCCAGAAATAATCATTATCACATTTCACTAGAGACAAAGTTTATCTTCATTCACAAAGCACTGAAATAAAAATCTGTGAACAAATTTCCAGCTTCGGATCCTCTAAATCCTAAACAAAAGTCGATCAAAAAAGTAGATTATTTTCCACACAAAAACAACCTTGTTTATATTTCTGGTGATAGACCAATGTGCAAAGGATACTTCAGAATCCTCAAGGGGACCCATCTTGTTTTATACTGTGAAATGCGTCCTGTTTTTTTGAGGTTAAGCAATGTGTTATTATTTTACAGTGGCACTTGAACACCCAAAGGTGCTTTTATATCCATGTTAATTTTATTGGTTCCAAAAGCGTGGACTAAATCACCAGCTGTTAGCCAAATGTGGAGCTGCCAGGACCTCCTACAGACGGTTGCCAAGGAGATCTGAGCCGCTGGTTACTCTGAGTGAGTGTCACTTTTATAGTTGGCTCATTGCCTGCCGACTACATAAATTCTGCTTCTGGGGAATTTGGTCACATCAATGCTTTGTCAAACCACCCAAAGGAAGATAAGCCCCTGACTGCAGCACAGTCCCTCCCATCATTTACATACTGCAACTAAACTACTCCATTCCAACAGCGAGTGACCTTACAAACATTCTAAATCTTCCAGTGTGAGGATATATGTACATTTGCTGAACCTGTGTGATTTACTGGGAATGTGATAAACAAATACTGAAAAGATGCTGGGATTCTCCGGAATGCCTCTTTATCATAAACATGAACACAATATGTGCTGGCAGTATATCTGGCTGGAATTAAAGACCAGGGTCACTGAAGTGTGATTGGAATGAAGATAAGTTCTTCATAAACCTGAACTCAACGTCTCTGGTAGCACCAAAAGAATTTGGAGAAGTAAAGCTAGGTCACATATTTCCCCTTGACTACACTCGGAGATAAGGTTAGAACATTATCATAGCCTTACTCCAGGTCCTTCATTGAAGCTTTCTCATGTTGATACTCTCATATTAAATCAGATTGTGAACCCAATACTGTTCTGTTTTATTTCCACATGCCACTGGAAACCTGTGCTCCATTTTTGCATTTTTATCATTTTAACATTTATTTTTGCACTACCCCAGTTTACTCTACTTTGCACCATTCTGTTGTTTTGTGCTGTATTTATTGTTTTTATCTTTACCATATATAATGTTTACCCCTGTGAGCTTCACGCGAGCAAGGAATTTAATGCTGTTGATTCCATTTAATTGGGCCATCAGTTAATCGGGGCAGCTGCTTATTTGGGGCAAGACTTAAAGAATAAAAACGAATCGAGAAAATAGCCAGGATTCTCTTCAGTTATTTGGGACACCATGTCCCTTAATCAGGACAGAAGCCTATTGCTGAACATTTTCTAAATAATGTTGGTTGCATGTGTTTGGAATATCATATCTGTTTGGGGCTGGAGAAGATATATGATTTAGCCACACAGCTTCAATGCTGGGTTGAACACTACATAGAGTTATTCTCAGCCCAGAATATGGTCACGAGAGGCTATCCCAGATCCACTAGTCATGGAAGAGCTAGGTGCACTGCCAACACCAGAAGAACTCAGCAAAGCTATTGACTGTCTTGTTTGTATGAAGGCCGCTGGAAATGACGGTATCCCTCCAGAAGTTCTGAAGCATGGCTGCAGCATCTGAACAAGCTCATTTGTCTCTGCTGGGAGGAAGGTGATGTACAACAAGACATGCAAGATGCCATCGTTGTCATGTTGTACATGAACAAAGTCAATCGCGTTGACTTTAACAACTACTGCAGCACCGCCCTGCTCAGCTTTGTGGGAAAGGCCTTTGCCCAAGTCGTTTTGGCACTGCTGCAGCACCTCGCTCAATGTGTCTACCCAGAGTCGCAGTGTGGTTTTAGAGCAGGCTGATCTAGTGTGGATATGATCCTCTCACTACGCCAGCTGCAGGAGAAATGTCGAGAGCAGCAAAAAAAAACAGTCATCATCACATTCATTGACTTGACAAAGATGTTCAGCAGGAATGGGCTTTTCAGGTTGCTGCAAAGATAGGCTGCCCTCCAAAACTGCTGGGCACGACCACATCCTTCCATGAAGACATGCACAGTATTGTCTGCTTTAATGACGCGACCTTGGAAGCCTTCCTAGTGAGAAGCACGGTAACGCAAGGCTGCGTTCTGGCACCAGTATTCTTCAGCATCTTCTCCAGTTTGCTTTTGGAGCGTGCACAGAGGGCATCTACTTAAATACCAGAGCTGATGACAAACTCTTCAACGTTACTCTCCTTCGCTCCAAGACCAGGATCCAAGAGGTCGTCGTTCACAGGCCATTGTTCATCGACGATGCAGCACTGACCTCCCACACAGAAGCCCAACTGCTGCATCTCATCGATCGCCTGTGCCATGCCTGCAAGGAGTTCGGATTGACCGCCAGCTTGAAGAGGAATGTCATGTCCCAGGACACTGACCCCCTCCCATCCATCACTGTCAATGGTCACACTCTAGAGGTGGTTGACTCCTTCAGCTATCTTGAGTCAACCGTCACAAACACTCTGTCCCTTGATGCTGAGCCAAGCAACAGAATAGCCAGGGCTGCAGCTGTCAGGGCAAGGCTGAACAAGAGAGTGTGGAGCAACAGCCATCTGACTGTGAATACAGTGTGTACCAGGCCTGTGTTCTTGGTGCTCTCCTGTCCAGCGTCGAAGCCTAGATCATCTATACTAGCCAAGAGAAGAAACTGAACAGCTTTCACATGCACTGCATGAGACAGATCTTGCACATATCTTGGCAGGACAGAGCCACTAATATAGAGGTCTTACAACGTGCAGGCATCCCCAGGGCGTTTGCCCTCCTCAGCCCTGGGCGGCTCAGGTGGTTAGGATATGTCAGGCGAATGAGCTCTGGTCAGATCCCAAAAGTCCTGCTACATGGGCAGCTGGCAGAGGGTGCACGCCCATTTGTCGCCAACAGTCCGGCTTCAACGATGTGCAAAAGGGATCGGAAGCCGGCCAACATCGACGTGAACAGCTGGGAAGACATAGCAGATGACCAGACCACCTGGAGTCTGGCTGATCGAAAAGCCATGCAAAGAGCAGGAAGTACCCACATTAATGGCTGCCAAGAGAGCTCGACAGAAGGAGAGGGCTGCTCCAACTAGTTGCCCGCCTTCCTTCACCAGCAGCCAGTGTGGAAGAGACTGTCACTCCAGAGTGGGACTCCTCAGCCACTCGAGGAAGTGCACCAACTCGAGCTGTCTTATCCCGGGTGTTACCCACAGATGCCAACAGTCAGTCAATCCATTTGGGCTGATGGATGCTGATTTAAAAAGCAGTGATTTTTGATAATTTTGTATTTTATTTTGACTTTAATAGTTTTTGTACACTCACCAAGATGCCACGAAAAGATTTGACACTATCTGAAAAAATTCACCTCCTGCACTGAATTAAAATTCATCCCCCTTGCATCATTCACCGTCCGCTGGCAGAGTTACCTGGAGTGCTGGAATCTACAACTGCACACCTGATACATCTGCAAGATAAACATTGAGAAGAATGGGCAACAGGGACAACAGGAAACACCCCAAAAATGAAAGCCGGACAGTAAGGACCCAGATCTTGAAGACAACCTCAAACAATGGTTTTCATTGTAACCGGACGAGATGTGCATGTCAGTGGACCAATGTTTAAAAAACAGTCGAAAGAGTTAGCTGAGAAGCTGATCATGAAGATTTTAAAGCAGCAGATGGTTGGCTGTCTCAATGGAAACACTGGCACCACATTAAATTCAAGAAAGCACACGAGAGAAAGAAAATGCTGATGCTGCAAGAACAGAAATGGGAAAATCTACAAAACTCCCCAACTTGCTTCAAAAATCTTGTGCAGATGATATCTGCCAACTAAACAGGTCTTTTGTTTATCAGTACCAGGCATGATGAACATGCAACACAATCAGGTTCAAAGATCGATTATTTACACTAGATGTCCGCACTGATTTCCTTCATTTACAGTCAATCAAAAGAACATTGCAGTGTAAACTGGATGAATTCCTCTGTCAGTACATTTTAGGAACTAATACAGTTTTATAGTACTGTATAGTATTTTTGCTATCGTTTTAAATTATTATTTATATTTAATTTAATTACATAATTTGTTACTCAGTTAAATGGTAGTTTCTCTTTTTTCTACCTTTTTAACTACTTCCATGAAACTTTGGCTAATCAGGACAGCCATTTAATTGGGCCAAAATATAATATGTCCCAATTAACTGGAATCCACTGAATAACGATAAATTAATCTCTCCACCTGAATCTGAATCTGAAGACTATCTCTATGCATCTAGCATTTGACACAAAAATACAAGAAAATAGGAGGAGTAAATGAAGGAGATACAAGTGAGGGCAGTCAAACCTTACCATCCAACACATAGACAAGATATGTGCTATTGTAGTCCGGACTGACCTCTACCTTGCCCTCAGACACCCCTTCTTACTTATCCCTGGAACAAGACCCCACTAAGAAGAATCAGGCCCTGCACCATCACCAAACACATCGGTTCTGGGACTCATCTATCTACTGCCACCAACTTCATAGTTCCCTATTCTGCACTGCTCATTTCTACTTCCTACACAAGATCCACAAACATAACTGTTTTGGTAGGTCCATTGTTTCTCCCTGGTCCTGTCTCATTTGACTCATGTTCAGGTATCTCAGCTCCACTTTGTCACCCTTAGTTCATTCCCTTCTACCTGTATTTATGACACTTCATGTGCCTTAATGACTTTAATAACATACAGTTCCCTGGCCCTGATGAACTTATTTTCACTATAAATGTTCTGTCTCTGTACACATCCATCAGGAAGGATTTAAGGTTCTCTGTTTTTTTCTGGACAACAGACAGAAATAGTTACCCTCCACTGCCACGCTCTTCCATTTTGGCGGAACTGGTTCTTACCCTCAACAATTCTTCTTCAGCTTTTCCCATTTCTTCCAAAGCAAAGATGAAGCCTCAGCTCTGCCTGATGTTTCGTCAGCTATGTGAAACAGTCTATTTTCCAAGCCTACACTGGTAACACTCCCCAGCTCTTTCTTCTCTACATTGATGACTGCATTGGTGCTGCTTCCTGCACCCATGCTGAGCTCATCCATTTCAAATTTGCCTCCAACTTCCACCCTGTCCTCTAATTTATTTGGTCCATCTCTGATACCACTCTCCCCTTTTCTCGATCTCCGTCTCCATTTCTGACATATTTTACAAGCCCACTGACTCTAGGTTATCTGGACTATACCTCTTCCCAACCTATCACTTCCAGTCTAAAACATCTGAGATGTCCTTTTAATTCAAAGAACAGGATTTCCCTTTCACTACCATCATGCTGCCCTCACTAGTATCTCCTCCATTCCCCACAAACTAGTCCTCACTCCAATCCCCTGCCACTGTAACAGGGGTAGAATTCCCCATCTGCCTTTGTATCCAGCCCATCATTCTCCGCAATTCCTGTCATCTCCAATGGGGTCCTATCACTAGGCACATCTTCCACCCCCCACCCCCCCCCCATGACTACCTTCCGCAGTGATTCCCTTGTCCACTTGTTCCTCCCCACTGGTTGCTATGGCACCACTCAGCCAAGTTTTTAATCTCCCTCCTAGATGCTGATTCATTACCACCTTTGATTCAGCCTATGGCAGTGTGTCGTCAGCAAACTTAAATATGGCATTGGAACTGTGCTTAGCCACACTGTATAAAGAGAGTACAGCAGGGGGCTAAGCACACAGCCTTGTGGTGCACCTGTGTTGACAGAGGTTGTGAGGCAGACGTTGTTACCAATCCGAACTGACTGGGGTCTGCAAGTGAGGAAATGGAGGATCCAATTGCACAAGGAGGTAGTGAGACCAAGGCCTTGGAGTATTGATTAGTTTTGAGGGGACGATGGTATTGAATTCTGAACTGTAGTCAATAAAGAGCATCTGATGTATGCATCTTTGCTGTCCACATGTTCTAGGGTTGAATGAAGAGCCAATGAGATGGCATCTGCTGTGGACCTGTTTCTCCGGTAGGCAAATTGGAGCAGGTGCAAATTGCTTCTCAGACAGGAGTTGATATGTTTCATCATCAACCTCTCAAAGCACTTCATAACCGTGGGTGTAAGTGTTTGTGATAGTCATTGAGGCAGATTACCATGTCCTTTCCAATGTTTATCCATCTTCACTTGAAATACTTTCAAGTGTTGTCTCCACATCTCTCTGGGACAGAGAATTCCAGAGATTCACCACCCTTCGTGAGGAGAAATTTCCCCATACCTGCATCAATTGCGTCAACTGGTGCCTGACCAGCACCAATTTCATCAACACAGGCCCTTCCTGACCAGCACATCTGGCTGGCTGACTAACTATTCCTGCAGATCGCCCCTGGAAACATTCCAATGGTTTGTTACTGAATGGAGAGGCTTGGATTGGCAGCTCAAAGTGAAAAGTAGCTTTGCAGTCCCAAGTCCTGACTTAATCTACATCAGGCATATAGGAGCCATGATATGACCACAGGTTCCTAAGGTTGTCATAGTCAGGGGTTGTAGTGGGCACTACTTATAAAGTGCTCCAAATGATGTGAGTCTCTATCAGCCTCTGACAACCAAGTCCCAGCTCTTGGCCTTCATGTGTGGCTTAGCTACTAGGCCCGGCAGCTCCATTTCTACTGACAAGAGAAGAGGTGAAGTCGGACCACTGGTGCCTCAAAACCAGTTGCTTCAGGCAGGTGGGGCTCATCGGTCTTGGACGGCAGCCCGCCTAGGAGAAGGAAAACTCTGATTTTAAACCTCCACTGCCTTGTGGCCGTACCCACCCATGGAAAAGGCTTCGGGAGTAAATCCCGAGGAAGAATTCCAGAGCCGAGTTCCCTAAGGCAGTTTGATATTGTTTACAATTCAGGCAACCTCTGCGACGACACTGGTGCCAAGCTGTATCAGTACTTGCCCTTCCCTTGGACTACATCAGTGATGTGGAGAATTGGAACCCACTGCATGGGGAACAGCCGGTTCTTCAAATCTTCCCACCCAAGCTTGTGCCCTGGAGAGGACACAGTCCACCAGAGGCACAAACCCATGATCCCCTGGGATCAGCAGCTGCCTACTGATATGACCGCAGGCTCATCAGTAACATTGCCTTCATCAAAACCACTGGGGGAAGTTGCATATTCCTGCCAATCTCAGGAGATGGGTGGTCTCTGCTGAGGTGCCCTCATTTCAACTAAGGCACCAAAAACACATGTTCATGTTTTTTAGATTTTCCTATGGAAGGACATAATTGTTTCCCCAGCCCATACCACCTTTGAAAGCAATTACCATTTCCACATCCCCCACCCGTTCAGCTTCATGCACCTCTTGCCGCTCACAGGACATATTTGAAGGTGAGAGCTGGTTAGGCAGGAGTTCATTTTGGGTGTGACAGTGAGGTGACCTGGCATTCGGGAGTGGACAAACCAAGCCAGCCTCTGAGGCCTGATGATCAGAATGAGAGGACTCTTGCGCCTTTGAGTTTTGGGTCAGAGCCAACGTCCTTTCGATGTTAAACAGCCAGACATGGACAATAGAGAATTCCTAACTCATGGTTCTAGTTTATTACAGAATAGGTTGGTCAGTGGATAATAAATTATTTCTTTAAACTTTCAAAGTAAATTTAATTTTATTTTGTTGTAAACAAACTTTCCTGAACTTTGACCTGAAGAAGCTTCTATTTCTTGGTGAAAGTTTGGAAGGATCTCCAGTTTTTTCCTCCTGCATCACTCCTGAACATCCCTGGGGGATGATAGAGGAGAATGGAACTGGGAGCCAAGCAGGTGTGTTCATGGAGGCCCCTACTTCATGTCAGAGAGGCCCACTGCTGTTCTGTTCCAGAAGGCCCAGGAGAAGTAGCAAGAACACAGCTCTAGCTCCTTAGGCCCACTGTTGTCCTCCTGTTCCCAACCCTTTTTGTTCATGGGCAGCACAGTAGCACAGGAGCTAGCAAAACGCTTTACAGTACCAACATTCGGGGTTCAATTCCCTTCGCTGTCTGTAAGGAGTTTGTACGCTCTCCCTGTGACAGCTTGGGTTTCCCCCAGGAGCTCCGATTTCCTTCCACATGCCAAAGGCGTACAAGTTATTGAGGGTTACTATGTTGTAAGCATGCTATGTTGGTGCTGGAAGCATGTTGACACTTGTGGGCTGCCCTCAGCACATCCTCGGACTGTATTGGTTATTGATGCAAACAGCACATTTCCCTGCAAGTGTCAGTACATAAAGCTAATCTAGTGATCAGGGATATCAGTGCCAGTGGGCATGCATGGGCACCACACATTTTAGATCCCTGCATATTCCTTTACACAACACCTTTCAAATGCTTCAATCTCTTAATCATTATTTTTCTTTTTGTTCCTAATTAAATGCTGTATCCTATCTTGGAGAAAGCTCAGGTGCATACTCGACACACAGTGTGGTGTCGTACTATATGGTTCAAGGACCCGCTGGTCCAGCTACGTCACTCTGGCAGCAAGGGCCCTTTTGATCAGTAAGTACCAAATCACACCAAAGGTTGTGTGGAAACGTTGATCAAACACTGAACTATAACACTTCTCATCCAAATATTAATATAGGTTCTTAGCAGTGCTTGAAGTCCCAACTGGAAGTATTGCTGCTTCTGAGAGAGGCCGTTCAGGTACTTCCAACAATGAAATGAAGCCATCTTACAGCTTCTTAAAAAGAAACCTCACAGGTAATATAACAGCATTCCCATCAGAAAGAGGTAAAGCCTGTGGACCTTCAAATTAGGAACGGGAGCCAGCTACTCGGCTCCCAGAGCCTGCTCCACCAGTCAGTAAGTATGTGGCTGACCTGATTGTAACCAAAATGTCGCTTTCCCAGCAACAATCAGTAACCTTTCACCACTTTAATTAATACTCTAAGAACATTGTTTACTATTTCATATATTTTTATCATGCAATTCCTACAGTTGATCACCTTACCAAATCTGACATGCTTCTCTGGTACTGAGACCTCATTTAATATTGTAGCTTATAAAGCATTGAACAGTGCTGCACACAGACAGACTCTTCAGGCCTCAATGTTTGTGTTGACCATGATGTGAAGTTAAATTGCACATCCCTCCGCACTTGGTCTGTTCCCCTTAATTCCCTGATGTTCGTGTGTCTGTCTAAGTGCCTCTTATCTTGGCCTATTTGTGACTGGAGGGAAGTATTTAGTATATATATATATATATATATTTATATAGTCTATATTAAAATCATTGGGGAATTTGATATCAAGCTTCATCTCTATGTGAAAGATCGAATATTGCTATTGTACAGATCTGCATTTGAAGGAAGCTTTGATCTCTCTGGCAAGACAATGGTTTTCTTCTGTCACTCAGTATCATCTAAAAAGAAGAAAAGAATTTTTGACAAGACGTGAATCAGAATGCCAATATTGAGGTGCACTAATTTTCCTTTGAAACTGTCTTCTAAATTGGTTCCTCAGGGCTTTAAAGATCGAGCATAGTTGTGGCTTCCAATTGTAAATTGCTGGTAAGAAAGCAGCAAATTTCTGAAACAGGGCTGGCCCTGTTGCGATCAATACTTAATTCTAAGCAGTGCAATAGGCAACAGTTGCCATAGTAACATTGATGTCATGGAGGTTGAACAGTGGCCGTTACAGCAAATCATTTCCTTTGAGCAATTGTAATTGACTATTTGTACGGTTTGCTGTCACCTGAGACTATTTACATCAGACCTTAAACTGAGCAGCATTAGTTATTCCAGGTCTCTGAGGGTTGCTTCTTCTTTCGGTGACCTTACAAACACTTCAGAGGGTATCGCCATAGCAACGAGGGCTGGCTCTGAAAAGGCAATGTGAAAAGGACAGCTGACTGCAGCAAGCCACCTTTAGGAGGAAAGAAAGCTCGCACATTTATTGCCTGGTACTGCACAATTCTGCCAAGACAAGGCACCACTCCCAATGAGTCTCGTGATAATTGTGTGCATGAAAAGGGTTTGGTGATTTACTGCAAGGTTGCAATATTTACCTTGCACTTTCTTTCTGTTTACAAACTGACACAATGTGGAAAATTATTATTTTCCATACAAGTATCTCAATAAAGAATCAAAAAGCCGTGCTACCATTTATAACGTGTAAATTACAATGACATTAGTTGGTTCAGTATTTTCACGACATTGTCATCAAGTTTTTACTTTTGGTTTTCAGTGGTTAGTTAGGACACGCAAAGATGAATCGCTCAGATTTTGCCATGAACATGCTTCAGTGGAATTAGAGGAATGGGAATGTAGTGGGGTTGTAGCTGAATGGATCAGATTGACACCCACTCAGAAGCAAGGGTTGGCGTGGGTAGATGGCCAAAGAGCCTGAGAGTTTGGAACTTGATGTTGTTGGTAACTTGGGTGATATTTTTTTAAACTCGGGAACAGACTCGGAAACGGCATGCAAATGGAATGGGGAGGGAGGCATAGGGGTGGATTAAAGAGCGATGTATGGAAGTGGAGTGAATGTGTAAAGGTGGGATGGGGAGTGATGCATAGAGGTGGGGTGGGGATGATGTGAAGAGGTGGGATGGGGATGGCAGAGTGAAGTTTAGAGTTGATGGGATGGAGGTGGAATGTGGGCGATGTCTGGAGGTGGGATGGGAGATGATGGGTGGTAGTAGGATGGAGGTTGGGGAGGACAGTTGAGGTGATGGGTGATGGGATGGAGAGGATGGGTGGAGGTGGGATGTTGGTGATGTCTGGAGGTGGGATGAGAGATGATGAGACACTGTAGGATGAGGTGGTGAGTGAGTAGGACTGGAAGTAGTGGGTGAGGTGGGGAGGACAGTTGAGGTGATGGGTGATGGGATGGGGTGATGAGTGAAAGTAGGATGGTGGGTAATGGGTGGTGGAATAGGATGATGTGTGGAAGTAGAATGGCGGTGATGACTGGGTGTGGGAAGGGATATGATGGGTCACTGTAGGATGGGGTGGTGCATGAGGTAGAATTGGAAATAATGGGTGAGGTGGGATGGAGTTTGGGGGAGGACAATTTGGGTGATGGGGTGATGGTTGGAGGTGCGATGGTGGGTAATGGTTAGTGAATCGGGAGGTGGGATTTATGGTGGTGGAATGAAGGGTGATGGGAGGAGGTGAGATTGATGGTGGTGGAATGGGAGCTGGTGGGTGGAGGTGGGATTGATGGGTGGTGGAATAGGATGTGATAGGTGGAGCTGGGATGGATGGTGGTGGAGTGGGAGGTGATTGGTGGAAATGGGATGGGGGATGATGTGTAGTGGTGGGATGGGTATAGAACTGAAATGGGTAGCAGCATGCCATGAGGCTGACATAGTGACTATGAAGAAAGTTCAGGAAATTTATATATCAGAAGAGATCTCTGGGGATAAAAAGCTATGAACTCTGAGTAGAGATGGCTTGATAAGTTGAGGTGGAGGCCAGTTCTACTCCATGACAGAGATAGAGAGAAGAGAGGAGTTTGGAATCCTTGTTGAGATAGCATGGTTATGAGAAAGGGGAAATAGGTGAAAGGCTCAAGGGACAACTTGTCAACTGAGTCGAAGGCAGTTCAAGGTTAACTTGGTAATCAGGTCAAATCACCACTGACATGCCAATTTACGTGAGGCAAGTTTGGTAAGGTTTGGTCAAGTGAGGAAGTTCGATGTATGGGGCAAATCCATCAGCTCTCGCTTACTCAAGAGATTTTACAGATGCTGGATATCTTGAGTAGCGCACACAAAATCCTGGAGGAACTTAGCAGGTCAGGCAGCATCTGTAGAGGAGAATAATCTCAGCCTGAAACATCAGTGGTTTATAGGTGTTAGCTGACTTGCTGAGTTCCTCCAGCATTTGATGTATCATGAACTCCCAGCCAGGTTTCCCTCAGCGTCCTGACAATAATATGATCTTACACACAACAAGCGTCCACTTAATGGCTGCCCTGAAGAGAGGTGTGGAGTGGTGCTGATAGCTGATCCACTGACAGAGTGTCCAGGTTCAGTAATGACAGGAGTGAGTGGGCCAAGGAGGAGTTTGCTAAGATTAAATCCAGTGGGCTCAAGGGGAAGATGGGGCAGTTGAATTGTCGCTCATGAGGAGGCAGCGATGACTGCCTGAATCAACCTTTTGTCAATATCAGCTGAGAGGATTTTTTATTTATTCATTTACAGGATGTGGGCATTGCCAGCTAAGCCAGCATTTATTGTCCATCCCTAGTTGCCCTTGAGAAGCTGGTGATGAGCTGCCTTCTTGAACTGCTGCAGTCCCTGGGGTGTAGGTACACCCACAGTGCTGTTAGGGGAGGGAAGTCCATGATTTTGACCTAGCTACAGTGAAAAAATGGCGATATATTTTCAAGTCAGATGGGTGACTTGGAGGGGGACTTCCAAGTGGTGGTGTTCCCAGGTATCTGTTGTTCTCATCCTTCTAGATGGTAGTGATCATGGGTCTGGAAGGTGCTGCCTTAGGATCTTTGGTTTTACGTTGCAGTGCATCATGTAGATAGTACACACTGCTGCAACTGTTCATTGATGATGGAGGGATTGGATGCTTGAGGAAGGGTTACCAGTCAAGAGGGCTGCCTTGTACTGGGTGGTGTCAAGCTCCTTGAGTGTTGATGGAGCTGCACTCATCCAGGCGAGTGGTGAGTATTCCATTACACTCCTGACCTGAGCCTTGTAGATGGTGGACAGGCTCTGGGGAGTCAGGAGGGTGAGTTACATGCCGCAGGATTCCTAGCCTTTGAGCTGCTGTGGTAGCCATGTTGTTTATATGGCTAGACCAGTTCAGTTTCCTGACAATGGTAACCCCCAGCATGTTGATAGTAGGGGATTCAGTGATGCTGATGCCACTGAATGGTAAGGGACGATGGTTAGAGCCTCTCTTGTTGAAGGTGGTCATTGCCCGGCACTTGTGTGGCTCAAATGTCACTTGCCACTTGTCAGCTCAAGCCTGGAGAGTGTCCAGGTCCTGCTGCATTTGGGTGTGAACTGCTTCACTATCTGAGGAGTCATGAATGGTGCAGAACATTGTGCAGTCAACTGCGAACATCCCCACTTCTGACCTCATGATGGAAGGAAGGTCATTGATGAAGCAACTGAAGATGGTTTGCCCTAGGACACTTTATAGAACACAGAATAGTACAGCACAGTACAGGCCCTTCGGCCCACAATTTTGTGCCGACCCTTAAACCCTGCCTCCCATATAACCCCCACCTTAAATTCCTCCATATACCTGTCTCGTAGTCTCTTAAATTTCACTAGTGTATCTGCCTCCACCACTGACTCAAGCAGTGCATTCCACACACCAACCACTCTCTGAGTAAAATCCTTCCTCTAATATCCCCCTTGAACTTCCCACCCCTTACCTTAAATCCACGTCCTCTTGTATTGAGCAGTTGTGCCCTGGGGAAGAGGCGCTGGCTGTCCACTCTATCCATTCCTCTTAATATCTTGTATACCTCTATCATGTCTCCTCTCATCCTCCTTCTCTCCAAAGAGTAAAGCCCTAGCTCCCTTAATCTCTGATCATAATGCATACTCTCTAAACTAGGCGGCATCCTGGTAAATCTCTTCTGTACCCTTTCCAATGCTTCCACATCCTTCCTATAGTGAGGTGACGAGAACTGGACACAATACTCCAAGTGTGGCCTAACCAGAGTTTTATAGAGCTGTATCATTACCTCATGACTCTTAAACTCTATCCCTTGACTAGAAAGCTAACACCCCATAAGCTTTCTTAACTACCCTATCTACCTGTGAGGCAACTTTCAGGGATCTGTGGACATGTACCCCCAGATCCCTCTGCTCCTCCACACTACCAAGTATCCTGCCATTTACTTTGTAATCTGCCTTGGAGTTTGTCCTTCAAAAGTGTACCACCTCACACTTCTCCAGGTTGAACTCCATCTGCCTATTCTCAGCTCACTTCTGCATCCTATCAATGTCTCGCTGCAATCTTCAACAATCCTCTACACTATCTACAACACCACCAATCTTTGTGTTGTCTGCAAACTTGCCAACCCACCCTTCTACCCCCACGTCCAGGTCGTTAATAAAAATCACGGAAAGTAGAAGTTCCAGAACTGAGCCTTGTGGGACATCACTAGTCACAATCCTCCAATCCAAATGCACTCCCTCCACCATGACCTTCTGCTTTCTGCAGGCAAGCCAATTCTGAATCCACCTGGCCAAACTTCCCTGGATCCCATGCCTTCTGACTTTCTGAATAAGCCTACCATGTGGAACCTTGTCAAATGCCTTACTAAAATCCATGTAGATCACATCCACTGCACTACCCTCATGTATATGCCTGGTTACCTCCTCAAAGAACTCTATCAGGCTTGTTAGACACGATCTGCCCTTCACAAAGCCATGCTGACCGACCCTGATCAGACCATGGTTCTTTAAATGCCCATAGATCCTATCTGTAAGAATCTTTTCCTACAGCTTTCCCACCACAGACGTAAGGCTCACTGGTCTATAATTACCCGGACTATCCCTACTACCTTTTTTGAACAAGGGAACAACATTCGCCTCCCTCCAATCCTCCGGTACCATTCCCGTGGACAACGAGGACATAAAGATCCTAGCCAGAGGCTCAGCAATCTCTTCTCTCACCTCGTGGAGCAGCCTGGGGAATATTCCGTCAGGCCCCGGGGACTTATCTGTCCTAATGTATTTTAACAACTCCAACACCTCCTCTCCCTTAATATCAACATGCTCCAGAATATCAACCTCACTCATATTGTCCTCACCATCATCAAGTTCCCTCTCATTGGTGAATACCAAAGAGAAGTATTCATTGAGGACCTGGCTCACTTCCACAGCCTCCAGGCACATCTTCCCACCTTTATCTCTAATTGGTCCTACCTTCACTCCTGTCATCCTTTTGCTGTTCACATAATTGAAGAATGCCTTGGGGTTTTCCTTTACCCTACTCACCAAGGCCTTCTCATGCCCCCTTCTTGCTCTCCTCAGCCCCTTCTTAAATTCATTTCTTGCTACCCTATATTCCTCAATAGAACCATCTGATCCTTGCTCCCTAAACCTCATGTATGCTGCCTTCTTCCAGCTGACTAGATTTTCCACCTCACTTGTCACCCATGGTTCCTTCACCCATGGTGCGCCAATGCAGTCGTCGATGTAGCGAAGGAAAAGTGGGGGACAGATACCAGAATAGGCACGGAACATAGATTGTTCCACAAAGCCAACAAAAAGGCAGGCATAGCTAGGACCCATACGGGTGCCCATAGCTACACCTTTAGTTTGGAGGAAGTGGGAGGAAACAAAAAGGCAGGCATAGCTAGGACCCATACGGGTGCCCATAGCTACACCTTTAGTTTGGAGGAAGTGGGAGGAAACAGAAAGGCAGGCATAGCTAGGACCCATACGGGTGCCCATAGCTACACCTTTAGTTTGGAGGAAGTGGGAGGAAACAGAAAGGCAGGCATAGCTAGGACCCATATGGGTGCCCTTAGCTACACCTTTAGTTTGGAGGAAGTGGGATCTCCCAGTGGCCACACATTTTAATTCCACATCCCATTCCCATTCTGACATGTCTATCCATGGCCTCCTCTACTGTAAAGATGAAGCCACACTCAGGTTGGAGGAACAACACCTTATATTCCGTCTGGGTAGCCTCCAACCCGATGACATGAACATCGACTTCTCTAACTTCCGCTAATGCCCCACCTCCCCCTTGTACCCCATCTGTTACTTATTTTTATACACACATTCTTTCTCTCACTCTCCTTTTTCTCCCTCTGTCCCTCTGAATATACCCCTTGCCCATCCTCTGGGTCCCTCCACCCCTTGTCTTTCTTCCCGAACCTCCTGTCCCATGATAATCTCTTATCCCTTTTGCCTATCACCTGTCCAGCTCTTGGCTCCATCCCTCCCCCTCCTGTCTTCTCCTATCATTTTGGATCTCCCCCTCCCCCTCCAACTTTCAAATCCCTTACTCGTCTCAGTTTGTCCTGACGAAGGGTCTCGGCCTGAAACGTTGACTGCACCTCTTCCTAGAGATGCTGCCTGGCCTGCTGCGTTCACCAGCAACTTTTATGTGTGTTGCTTGAATTTCCAGCATCTGCAGAATTCCTGTTGTTTGCATTTAAAGAAAGGATTAGTCAAGGATCTGGGCAGACTCCGAGGTAAATGGGATAAGGCCCAGCAGATGGGTGCGTGCTGGGCAGCAGCTATGGGAATGACGGGTGAGGAAGGTCCTGAGGTAAATTGGGAGGTGCTGTCAGTTTACCTCATCACCTTTAAAGATGACAAATGGGAAAGTACCCACAAACTGGAGAATACTGTCTGTCAGAATGGCACCTATAGAGACATCAATCTCAATGGCAAGGCACACTCTGGAAGAGTGAAGAAATTTCACACGGCGTCTGAAAGCAGCCACCCCAGCCTGAATGGGGATTGAACACAAATGAGCTGGGTCCTTTCAGTGCTTGGGCAGGTGATCGAAAGGACAGTCCAGGAAGGGGTGCTACTGGGTTGGCATCCTTGCAGCTATTCAAATAGAGACCACCCCAAACCCTCCTGTAGATCAATCAAAGGAACTGAGGGATTTGTCAGATTATTCTGATAATCTTCTGTCATGGCATGGAATGTGAACTGTTGCCTGTGAACCTGAAATAAAGATACCTTGCTAAAGCCCACTGTCTACACCAGGGTTCCTCAACTGGGGTTCTGTGCGAGATCGTGATTAAAAGAATCATCGTTTTTTGAACTTTTTGCAATGCTCACAGTGTCTGTTAGCGCTCACAGTGGTGGACGATCAGTTGATAATTGGTGAGTGCTGTATTGCACAGAGGGGAGGACGGTAGGCTGATAGTTGGTGAGCACTGTATTGCACAGAGAGGAGGATGGTAGGCTGATGAGGAACACAAAGTGCATCTTCTGAGCATTGAATGGACTCATCCAACTTGGGCTGTGACTTCAACCCCTCCATCCCAAACTACCTCCCCTCAACTTCTCCTTGTGCGCCTCCGACTGACTTAAGGGAGCAAACAAACTCTACTCGTGCAGTGGAAAGTTGAGGGAAATTTTCATTCTAAAGAAGGAATTTTTACACGCTGGGACCCATCTGCTGACCTTCCACTTTGCTGTTGTTGTGAACATTACAAAAGGTGGAATGTGTAGGTTAGAAGTGAACTGTATTGTGAAGTTTTCATACCTTTTGCAGTTTTCTCATTTAGTTATTTATCATGCCACTCTTACTATGCAACAACAAACACAAAAAGGTCCATCTTTACAATGAAAGCTACTTAAAAGTGGGTTTTACATGGACTGGTGATCCAAGTTGTCCTATTCTATTGTGCCTATTTTGTGGCAAACAACTTACAAATGTAGCAATGGCTCCAGCAAAATTGAAATGACACTTAACTACAAATCTCAGCCATGACATGTAAAAGTGCTGATTATTTTAAATGGCGATTGGAATCTCAAAACAAACAGAATAAAGCTTTTGCTAATAAAGTTACAGTCAGTAAAATGACCCAGGAAGCAAGTTATTTAGTAGCAGAATTTAATACCCAGAAAAGGAAAAGTCACATAGTTGGTGAAAACCTAATAACTCCAGCATGTAAAATTATCATGGGTAAAATGCTCAGACAAGATGCAGTACAAGAAACTGGGAAAGGGTTTCACTCTCAAACAGTACGATAAGTTGACATACTGATGACATGTCACATGATGTTGAAGAGGTTTTGTGTGATAAACTGAAAAACAACAGTTTCTCTCTCCAGGTTGATGAGTCAACAGATTTCACAAATAATTGTCATGTTGTAGCATTTGTAAGATTTGTAAATGATGGTGAAATTCAAGAAAACTTTTTCTGTTGCAAAGAGCTGCCCCCCCAAAAAAGCAAAGGCCAATAGTATTTAATGTTTTGTCTTGATACCTGGTAACAAAAGGTCTGTCTTGGAGGAAATGTGTTGACATCTGTACTGATGGTGCCCCATCAAAGGTTGGCGCAATGAGAAGTTTTGTTCCTCTTGTAAAAAAAAGCAAATCCTAACGTTGTCACAGCACACTGCTTTCTCCACACGACAGGGTGTTGAATTGCTTTTAACTTCAGGAGTGCTTTCAAGAAAATAGGAGGCCAGGTTTTGCTGAGTGCTTTGAAGGTGAAGAATGGCTACAGAAACTAGCCTACTTAGCAGGCATTTTTCATCATATGTACCAGCTGAACAAATCTCTGCAAGGCCCTGGAGAAAATGTTTTGACTTCAAGTGACAAAATTCTTGGATTTAAAAGGAAACCAAATCTTTGGAAAAAGTTATGTTGCAAAAGGAAATCTTGAAATATTTCTACTGCTGCTTAGGCTTGAGAGTGGGGAAGGATATCAGAAAGTCTCGAGTCTTATTGAAAACAAGCATCAAGAGCAAGGATAGAAATCATCTTATTTCAGTTGAAGGTGAAATCTCTGTGTGCTTCTCTCAAGTGTGACCCAGAATTGAGTATTTATGCAGTAATAAACAAGCACAGATTTCACATGCTAGGCCTATACTTGAGCTTGGTTCTGTTGCGGAGTAAGAAAATGCTTTTTCAAGGTCTTGTATAAAATTGGGCCTTAGGCTGTATTTTTAATCATATTGCTCTGGCTTATGGTTTTTCCTAACTTTACTATTCAACTGTTGATAAATTCTCGTTGTAAGTAGCATTAATTAAAATCAATTTACAATCTTTATTTAAATTAAATCTACTGAGCCTACTTTTCATAAAATTAAATCCCATTTTGGCCTAAGCTAGTTATTTAACAGAAATTAATTATGTTTTCCTTATGAGATTTTAAAATTGATGCAAGGGAAAGGAAGTGCTAAGCTTAACTACCATTTTTTTTCAAAAAATGTTGACTAAAATTTCATTCTTTACTCAAAAGAGGATTGACAATTATTTTTGGATTATTATATACAACTTACCGATCATGCTAAAATACCATGAGCTGTAGATATAATATTTTTTACGCAGGGGTTCCCTGAGACATGAAAATTATTTCAAGGGTTCCTTCAGGCCAAAAATGTTGAGAAAGGCTGGTTTACACAGTTACTACTGAGAGTGATATCTGATAGTTTCAGTTACCTGAGATTGAAGGGGTGAAGATAAGGGTGTGATTAAACTGCAATGGACCAGCAGGGAAGGAGGCAACAAGCATACGAATGACAAAGCTGCATTCCAAGGACTAATTGAAATTGAGAAGACGTGTGCCCAAGAAGAGGATGTGATCAAAGTTTCGGAACTTGTTATACCATTTCTGCTTAGTCTTGTGGATAGCCAGTTAGGTAGGACAAATAGTATAGATATAGATACATAAGAACATGACAGGTTACTAATTGGGGAAGTGATCCAAAGTGAAGAGCATTTTACTGCCCTGTTAGATCCTCCTTAAAGTTTGGCCTTCCTGGTACAGATTTATGTCCAGGGGCCAAGAGGATGGCATGTTAGGGAGTATTCAGGAGTTATGTGAATAGAACAGATATTAATTCAAACAAGAACTGGTTCACAATCTTGTTTGTGTTCAGCCTGTACCCTTGAGATCTCTTGACATAATCTATATACACCAACCTGGCTCCAGCTCCACCTGGGCTGATGCGACCATTGTTGTGACTATGATCGAAGTCACCGGAGACACGGAAACTGGTGATATTAGAAGATTTTATTCAGCACATCAAGTAGATATCGTTCTGGAGATACTCTTAGAAGGGGCTCACAAACCCAAAGGAAAATCACATTTTTATACCCCTAAGTTCAAAGGTAATAGTAGGTGATTCAATACAATTCCAATAGTTACAATGACATCGTCCAGTTCAATACTTTGGGTTGCCAAATGATTCCTTTGAGATACATAGTGGAAACACATTGTAATTGATAAGACATCGCTGAAGTCCAGGTGCCTTTAGGTGAAACTACTTATGACAAATATTTAAAACTTTACAACAGAGAGCAAGAAAACAAAATTAATACTGCCATTAGTATTGTGTCATTACCCTTATTACATGCCTTTTCTAGCTCCCTTTGCAATCTGAACCCCACATCTTGGCTACTATTTGGAGGCCCATAATGATTCTCATAATGTTTTTTTTACCCTTGCAATTTCTTATCTCTACCCACAAAGATTCAATTTTCTCTGATCCTATTTCACCTCTTTCTAAAGATGTAATTCCATCTCTTACCAACAGAACCACACCACCGCCTATCCCTTCCTGCCTGTCCTTTCGATACAAAGTATATCCTTTGATGTTAAGCTCCCAATTATGGCTTCTTTCAGTGGTGACCACAACGTCATACCGACCAATCTCTAATTATACTAAGAGTTCGTCCACCTTATTCCAAATGCTACATGCATCTAAATACAGCACCTTCAGTCCTGCATTCTTTGCCCTTTTGAATTTTGCCTCTGTGGTACAATTTAACTCTTTGCTCTGTCTGCATTTGTACCCAGTCTTTGGCCTGTCCTTCATTACATTCACGTTACACCCATTATCTACTTATAAACCTGCTGGCTCATCCTCAGATCTATCGTACTGGTTCCCATCCCCCTGTCATATTAGTTTAAACCACTCCCAACAGCTCTCGTAAATCTGCCCGCAAGAATATTGGTCCCCCTCAGATTCAAGTGCAACTTTTCCCTTTGTACAGGTCCGATCTGCCCCAGAAGAGATCCTAATTATCTAAAAATCTGAATCCCTGCCTCCTGCTCCAATTCTTCAGCCACATTTTTATCTGGCACCTCATTCTATTCCTGCAGCTACATCCACTACAGCCATGTTATGACCTCTCTTCTCTCTCTCTTGGTCTATTTCCCTGGCCCATGAAACTATGGTAAAGTAGGTGGAACCCACTGTTATCGCCAAGTCTAAAACCTCCTGGTGGGCTGAACTCTGCACTTCCTTGAGCATTTTCAGGAAGACTGGATTATCCCTCCTTGGATTGCCCAGCCCTCAATATTCCTCATAAGCCCAGTGTTTTTATTTTGTTACGTAACTGGCAACAATGAATATCAATCGAGACAGGTTATATAAAAACAACCAAACATTTATTAAACACGGATAAACGATAAAAAAAACAAACGAAAACCTTAACCGGAAGTTAACCGCTATGCAGCCGTTCAACAAATCGTCACTCGGCACTGGTTCTTAAAGCGTTAAATGCGAAAACGGTTCTTAAAGCAGTAAAGTCCAATATAGTTCTTAAAATGGTAAATACAAAAATCCAACAGATTTATACATTCAATTGGGAGAGACTTCTCTGGAGAAGGATTTCTTCATAGAGGCGACTTTCCTGTTGGTTCTGTCCAAAGGATTCATGATGCAGGAAATAAACAGTTTAAAACAACTGAACTTAATTTCTTTTAGAGAGAGCTAACCTTTGCATGAACTCTTTGCTCTTTTGGCAAGAGTTATCTTCGATGCAGGTCACTGCTCCTTCAACGAAGACTCAATAAGGTCGCTCCTTTGGTAAACTGCCGAACGATGCCGACTCCCCTCAATCCTTCGGGTCCTGTACTTCGGTAAAGTCTTCACTCTCCCGTACTACTGCTGGAATAAGGTACATCAACACATCTAGCAAAAATTTCTAATCCAGCACTATTGTACCTTGCAACAGAACGTAACAACCGTTTTAAAAATGAAACTGTGTCACTAAAAACAAATACGCAACAGAAAAGGAGACAGTACGTTCTAGCTGGAAAACTAAAAACTAAAAACTAACTGCGTCATCTGGGGTCTTCTCTTATATACCTGTGGTGCACATGTCATCATGTGACCTCACATCGGCGGGAAAATTACATCAGGTGACCTCAAAAGACCATTTCATCATTCTCACAAAAAAAAATCACAGATCTCCTTGAGGTATGTAACAATTTGCATAGGATTATTTGGTTAGTAACTTTGCTGATGACACAAAGGTTGGAGGTGTTGTGGATAGTGTGGAGGGCTGTCAGAGGTTACAGCAGGACATTGATAGGATGCAAAACTGGGCTGAGAAGTGGCAGATGGAGTTCAACCCACATAAGTGTGAGGTGATTCATTTTGGTAGGTCAAATATGATGGCAGAATATAGTATTAATGTTAAAACTCCTGGCATTGTGGAGGATTAGAGGGATCTTGGGGTCCGAGTCCATAGGACACTCAAAGCTGCTACGCAGGTTGGCTCTGTGGTTAAGAAGGCATATGGTGCATTGGCCTTCATCTTCGTGGAATTGAATTTAGGAGCTGGGAGGTAATGTTGCAGCTATATAGGACCCTGGTCTGACCCCACTTGGAGTACTGTGCTCAGTTCTGGTCGCCTCACTTCAGGAAGAATGTGGAGACCATAGAAAGGGTGCAGACGAGATTTACAAGGATGTTGCCTGGATTGGGGAGGATGGCTTATGAGAATAGGTTAAGTGAACTTGGTCTTTTCTTCTTGGAGTGATGGAGGATGAGAGGTGACCTGATAAAGGTGTACAAGATGATGAGAGGCATTGATTGTGTGGATAATCAGAGGCTTTTTCCCCAGGGCTGAGATGGCTAGCACGAGAGGGCATAGTTTTAAGGTACTTGGAAGTAGTTACAGAGGAGATGTCAGGGGTAATTTTTTTACACAGAGAGTGGTGAGTGTGTGGAGTGGTCTGCCAGCAATGGTGATGGAGGCAGGTACGATAGGGTCTTTTAAGAGACTCCTGGACAGGTACATGGAGCTTAGAAAAATAGAGGGCTATAGGTAACCCTAGGTAATTTCTAAGGTAAGGACATGTTTGGCACAGCTTTGTGGGCTGAAGGGCCTGTATTGTGCTGTAGGTTTTCTATGTTTAGTCCATGACAGGTTCATCTGCCTTCTGAACGACTGACATTATCATTTCCCAGATACACTCTCCTCTTCCAACTCGCTGCTTCACTTAAGAGTCATAGAGTCATAGCAAATTACAGCACAGAAACAAGCTCTTAGGCCCGTCTAGTCCATGCCAAATTGTTGCAACTACCTGCTCATGTAAGGACATAATCTGGAGTTAGGGTTTATAGCAAATATTAATTTCAGCAACCAATTTTCAGATTTGAATATGGATTCTGGATTGAATTCAAAATGCAGGTTGGAACAGTAAATTGCAGACCAGGAAATACACATTTAGCTGATATATGTCTGCATATGCATGAATGCAATTAACATCCCATTGCATAAATAGGATTCAGAGACCATAGTAATTAACATTTATTTTGGGTATATTGGTGGGAAGATCCAGGCATGTGAAAACTACATGTAACTGAAAAGAAGCATTGTAATTATAGAAATTGCCATGATACCTTCATTCTTTAACATATAAAATGTGCTGTAATGTTTGTTAGGAACACAATCTCTCTCTCTCTCTCTCTCTCTCTCCTCTCTCCTCCTCTCTCCTCTCTCCTCCTCTCTCCTCTCTCTCTCTCCTCTCTCCTCTCCTCCTCCTCTCTCTCTCCTCCTCTCTCTCTCTCCTCCTCCTCTCTCTCTCTCCTCCTCTCTCTCTCTCCTCCTCTCCTTCTCTCTCTCTCTCTCTCCTTCCCCCTCCCTCTCTCCTCCTCTCTCCCCCTCTCTCTCTGTCTCTGTCTGTCTCTCTGTCTCTCTCTCTCTTTCCCCCCAGAAAACAACCTGTACTAGTCCACACTTGCCGGATCATTTCTGACTCCATCAAAATTGGCCTTTCTCCAATTTAGAATCTCAACCCACGCACCAGACCTATCTTTTTCCATATTTACTTTGAAACTAATGGCATTGTGAACACTAAATCCAAAGTGTTCCCCTACATAAATTTCTATCACCTGACATGTCTCATTCCCTAATAGCCAATTAAGTAGTACACACGATCTCGTTGGGACTTCAATGTACTGATTAAGAAAGCTTTCCTGAACACATTTGACAAACTCTATCCCATCTAGTTGTTTTACAGTATGGGACTAACAGTCAATATGTGGAATGTTAAAATCATCTACGGTAACAACCTGATGTTTCTTGAAACAGTTTGTTCCTCTAAGTCCCTCGGACAGTTGTGTGGTCTGTAATATAGCCCCATTAAAGTGGTCATATCTTTCTTATTACTCATTTCCACTCATAATGCCTCACTAGACCAGCTCTCTAGTCTGTCATTTTCCTTGACTAGTAATACTACCCCTCCTCCTTTAATCCCTCCTGCTCTGTTACGTCTAAAACAGCAGAACCCCAAAATACTGAGCTATGGGCCCTGCAACCAAGTCTCACTAATGGATACAATATCATAATTCTAGGTTTTGATCCATGCCCTGAGCTCAACTGCATTTCCTGCGATATTTCTTGCACTGAAATATATGCAGCTCAGAACATTAGTCGCACCATGCTTAACGTTTGATTCCTGACTTTGTTTGCGGCCTTAACAGCATGTCTCCATAACCACTCCACGGTCTGTTCTGGCATTCTGGTTCCCACCCCCTGCAACTCTAGTTGAACTCCCCCTGTGCAGCACTAGCAAATCTTTCCACTGGGATATCAGTCCTCTTCCAGTTCAGGTGCAAATCATCTCTTCTGTACAGGTCCCACCTTCCCTGGAAGAGAGCCCAATGATCCAATGCCCTTTCTCCTACACCCTCCTTTAATTTAGCACTGAGCTCACTTTGCAGAGTTCCTGAACTCACTTCTTATCTCTTTCACTGGTACCTAAATGGATCACGATCTCTGGTTGTTCACACTCCCATTTAAGAATGCTGAGGACTTGATCTGAGATTCCCTGGATCCTGCGCGCAGGAAGCAACATACCATCTGGGAATCCTGTTCTCATCCACAGAACCTCCTTTCTGTTCCCCCAACTAATGAAGCCCCTATCACCACGGCTAACCTCTTCTCCCCCTCCTTTCCTTCTGAGTCACAGAGCCAGACGCGGTGTCAGAGACCTAATCGCTGTGACTTTCCCTTGCTAGGTCATCCCCTCCAAAGTGGTATACCTGTTGATGAGGGGGGATGGCCACAGAGGTACTCTGCACTGGCTCCTTAACCCCTTTCTCCTTCCTAACTGTCACCCATTTGCCTCTATCCTGTAACCTAGGTGTAACAACCTCTGTATATGTCCCACATATCATCCCAGCTTCCCGAATGATATGGAGTTCATCCACTTCATCCAGTTCCAGTTCCTTAATGGGGATTGTTAGAATCTGCAGCTGGAAGCACTTCTCACGGGTGTGATCATCAGGAATGCTGGAGGCCTTCCCACATCCTGAAAGAATGAATTAAATTGACTTTATTTCTTACATCCTTCATATACATGAGGAGCAAACTCTTTATGTTACGTCTGCGTCTAAATGTGCAATGTGCGATCACAGTAATTTATAATAATTTATAACCAATGGAACAGTCAATGTAGTATAGAGTACACTCAAAACAGCATGAGTTCATCAGTCTGATGGCCTGGTGGAAGAAGCTGTCCCCGAGCCTTTAGGTCCAGGCTTTTATGCTGCGGTACCATTTCCCGGATGGTAGCAGCTGGAATAGATTGCGGTTGAGGTGACTCAGGTCTCCAGTGATCCTTCAGGCCCCTTTTTCACACCTATTTTTGTAAATATCTTGAATCATGCGCTGGGCTGTCTGCACCACTCTCTGCAGAATCCTGCGGTTAAGGGAGGTACAGTTACCATAACAAGCAGTGATGCAGCCAGTCAAGATGCTCTCAATTTTGCCCCTATAGAAAATTCTTAGGATTTGGGGGCCCATACCAAACTTCCTCAACTGTCTGAGGTGAAAGAGGTACTGTTGTGCCTCAGTGAGGGCAGTTCGGATAGAATGTTCTGCTTTTCCCCTGGAGTGAAGGGCTTGTGGATGGTGGAGACGACCGTGAATGCCTGGCTTGGATCAATAGGGTTCTGAGCCTGCCGTTGCCTGGTCTCTGTCGGTGCCATTCTAACAGATGGTACTAGGTATAATCTTTCCTGTTTGTGGACACTTTCCCACTTGTCAGCTCTTGTCCAGCACTTCCCAATTTACCTTATCACATTTCTCAGCACTTGTTGCCATGGTTACGCAGTGCTGGGCCTTATTCCATTTACCTCTCAGTCTGCCCAGCTTCCTGACGAATTCATTCTTGTACTCCAATTGTTCTGCCTGTTTTCCAATCACATTCCTCTCTCTCCATGAGTGTCCTAACTCTTCCTTAAATCTATCCAGCTTTACTTGTGCACTGTCTCACTGTTCCCGGTATTCATCCTTTTCATCCTGTAGCTCTAATATTTGTACCCTGTGATTATGGGCACCTTGTTCTTTTTCGCAAATATAAATGGCACAGAATGATTGCTGCTTTATCTCCCCTCCTCTTTGATTGGCTTCTCCATCACTGCCAATGTTCCCTATGCTCCAGGTCTTAACTTCCTCCATTCCCTGTTCAACCTTCTCAAGTTTATGAAGTATATACCCTGTGAGTTCTTCCTTCTTCATAATTGAATCCATGATGTTGTGGTATCCCTTTCATGTAGAAAGTTAAGTGTTTCTGTGCTATTGAACCTCTTAGGCTTTGGTGCTCAGGTTTTCCCACACACAGTCAGACACACACAAACAATTCCGTGACACGTACCCTCTGGCATCCTGAATGGTATCTCCCACACTACCCAAGTGTTCTCAGCAGACGTGCCTCACTTTATCCATGCCCCCCGAACAAGTATACAGGCACTCTTTGGAGTACCGAATGCTCAGTAACCACCTTTCGCAAATGGTGGCTCTGTCTCGACCTACTACCCAGTGCTGGGTGGTAGCTGGTCCCTTACACAAATATACATGCACACATACACCACAACTTTATATCTACCAGTTCAGCTTTCCGCTGTGTCCATTGATACTCCATGATCTTTGACCTAAACAGATCTAAGAATAGGTACTACTCTTAAAAAATACTCACTCCCTTAGACTGCTGAAGTTACTGGCCATACTATGGGTCGCAAATGTATCTCGGATGAGCCCCCAAGTGTTGTGACTGTGATCAAAGCCATCGGAGAGACACTGAAACTAGTAAGATAGAAGACTGTATTCATCACAACAAGCAGGCATAAATTCTGGAGACACTCTCAGTAGAGGCTTACAAATCGAAAGGTACATCACATTTTTATACCCCTACGATCAAAGACAATAGTAGCTGATTCAATACAATTTTAGTAGTTACAATGATACTTTGGGTAACAAATGGTACACAGTGATACACGGTGGAAGCACATTGAAATTGATAAGAACCTCTGAAAGTCCAAATGCCTTTGGGAGAAATTAACACAAATATTCCAAAAACTTCTGACAACAGAGAGTCAGACACCCAAAATTAATGTTGTCAGAGCTGTCTTTGAGTAAACCAATATGATACGTAGACAAAAATCTATTCATTGCCTATACCTGTGACCGTGTTAGATCTGCTAAGTGACAACATCTATCTAGTCTGCCAGCTTGGACTCAAGACTCAATGGCGCAAATAAATTAGCTATGTTGCCCGGTTTAATTCAAGCCGATTAACACAACCCCATTGTCTTAACATTTGGCTCTTGGACGTGCAGTCTCTTAGTCTGTGGAGCAGTCTGTGCTTTTAAACTTCAATTTACTGCTTGCAATTTGCAAAAAAAAACTGAAGGCCAATGGCAAACTTCCTGAACTAATTTACATTTACAATAAGAACTGAAGCCTGGTTTTATTTGAATTAATATCTGTTCTATTTCCGTAACTCCAGAATACTCCCTACCACCATGTTGTTGATTCTGTGAATCTTACATGTTTAACGACCCTGACTTATCCACATAATCTGTTTTGTCCCTGGATCTGCTTTTCTAAGTGCGCCTTTCCCCAGGACAGCACCTTCATTGTTTCGGCATAACAAGAAATCCACTGAAAAGCACGATCCTTCTAACTGAAGTACTTGAGGCTCACTCTTGTCTGCCCTCATTGTTTACCAGCCTCCCTAGTTGCGAGTAAGGGTAGGTCGGTTATGCATACTGAAGCTCCTGTGTCTACTAACATATCACATTGCTGGTTTCAGAATCAGGTTTTTATCACCGGCATGTGTCGTAAAATTTGTTAACTTAGCAGCAGCAGTTCAATGCATTACATGGTAATATAGAAAGAGAAAAAAGAAAACAAATCAAGTACTGTAAGTATATATATTAGGTTGAAAATAGTACAAGAACAGAAGAAATATACGGTGGCATGCAAAAGTTTGGGCACCCCTGGTCAAAATTTCTGTTACTGTGAATAGCTAAGTGAGTAAAAGATAACTGTTTTCCAAAAGGCATAAAGTTAAAGATGACACATTTCTTTGATATTTTAAGCAAGAAAACTTTTGTATTTCCATCTTTTACAGTTTCAAAATAACAAAAAAGGAAAAGGGCCCGAAGCAAAAGTTTGGGCACCCTGCTTGGCGGTACTTAGCAACACCCTCTTCGGCAAGTATCTCAGCTTGTAAACGCTTTTTGTAGCCAGCTAAGAGTCTTTCAATTCTTGTTTGAGGGACTTTTGCCCATTCTTCCTTGCAAAAGGCTTCTATTTCTGTGAGACTCTTGGGCCATCTTGCATGCACTGCTCTTTTGAGGTCTATCCACAGATTCTCAATGTTGTTTACGTTGGGGGACTATGAGGGCAATGGCAAAATCTTCAGCTTGCGCCTCTTGAGGTAGTCCATCGTGGATTTTGAGGTGTGCTTAGGATCATTATCCTGTTGTAGAAGCCATCCTCTTTTCATCTTCGGCTCTTTTACAGACGGTGTGATATTTGCTTCCAGAATTTGCTGGTATTTAATTGAATTCATTCTTCCCTCTACTAGTGAAATGTTCCCCGTGCCACTGGCTGCAACACAAGCCCAAAGTATGATCGATCCACCCCTGTGCTTAACCGTTGGAGAGGTGTTCTTTTCATGAAATTCTGCACCCGTTTTTCTCCAAACATACCTTTGCTCATTGCGGCCAAAAAGTTCTATTTTAACTTCATCAGTCCACAGGACTTGTTTCTACAATGCATCAGGCTTGTTTAGATGTTCCTTTGAACATTTTGAATAGAAGTTTTTGGCCACAATGAGCAAAGGTATGTTTGGAGAAAAAGGGGTGCAGAATTTCATGAAAAGAACACCTCTCCAACGGTTGATCACAGGGGTGGATCGATCATGCTTTGGGCTTGTGTTGCAGCCAGTGGCACGGGGAACATTTCACTAGTAGAGGGAAGAATGAATTCAATTAAATACCAGCAAATTCTGGAAGCAAATATCACACCGTCTGTAAAAGAGCCGAAGATGAAAAGAGGATGGCTTCTACAACAGGATAATGATCCTAAGCACACCTCAAAATCCATGATGGACTACCTCAGGAGGCACAAGCTGAAGATTTTGCCATAGCTTTCACAGTCCCCCAACCTGAACATCATTCAGAATCTGTGGATAGACCTCAAAAGAGCAGTGGATGCAAGACGGCCCAAGAATCTCACAGAACTAGAAGCCTTTTGCAAGGAAGAATGGGCAAAAATCCCCCAAACAAGAATTGAAAGACTCTTAGCTGGCTACAAAAAGCGTTTACAAGCTGTGATACTTGCCAAAGGGGGTGTTACTAAGTACTGCCATGCATGGTGCCCAAACTTTTGCCTTGGGCCCTTTTCCTTTTTTGTTATTTTGAAACTGTAAAAGATGGAAATACAAAAGTTTTCTTGCTTAAAATATCAAAGAAATGTGTCATCTTTAAGTTTATGCCTTTTGGAAATCAGTTCATCTTTTACTCACTTAGCTATTCACAGTAACAGAAATTTAGACCAAGGGTGCCCAAACTTTTGCATGCCACCGTATATTTAAAAAGTGAGGTAGTGTTCATGTGTTCAATGTCCATTTAGGGATCATACAGCAGAGGGAAAGAACCACAGACTCAGCTGTGCAGCAGATTCAGTAATTGTGCTTGTGAATATGCACGTGTCAGCTAATTATTATTTCATTATGACGGTATTTAACTCCCTTCTTTTTGTTGTAGCACTTGTTGAGACTTGAGCAAAACATAGCAATGTTACACTGCCTGCTTGCATTCGGCCTTGCCTGAGGAAGTGGACTATCGAGTCGAGTGACACTGAAGATTAACAGTATTCATTTTATATTTAGATATTGCTTTTAGCTGTGGTATTGGCATCTAGTTTTCCATTTGAGAGCTTTAATTAATAGTCCTGCTTGGCCTAGTGTTTATTGTTTTCTTTTCCTTAAAACCATAACACCATAATACACAGAAGCAGAATTAGGCCATTTGGCCCATTGAGTTTGCTCTGCCATTCAATCAAGGATGATTCTTCCTTTCCCTCCTCACTCAGCCCCACTCCCCAGCTTTCTCCTCATAACCTTTGATGCCATATCCAATCAAGAACCAACCAAGCTCTGACTTAAATATACCCAACAGCCTGGCCTCCACAGCTGCCTGTGGTAATAAGTTCCACAAATTCACCACCCTCTGGCTAAAGAAATTCCTCCACATCTCTGTTTAAATGGATGCCCCTCTATCCTGAGCAGTACCCTTTTGTCCTAGACTCCCCCACCACGGAAAACATCCTTTCCACATCTACTCTGTCTAAGCCTTTCAACATTCGAAAGGTTTCAATGAGATCTCCCCTCATCCTTCTGAATCCCAGTGAGTACAGACCCAGAGCTATCAATAGTTCCTTGTATGATAACCCTTTAATTCCCAGCATCATCATTGTGACCCCCCTCTAAACCCTCTCCAATGCTAACACATCTTTTCTTAGATGAGGAGGCCAAAACTGTTCATAATACTCAAGATGAGGCCTCACCAGTGCCTTATAAAGCCTCAGCATCACATACCTGCTCTATACCTCTTGAAATGAATGCTAGCATGGCAATTACCTTCCTCACCACTAACTCTGCCTGCAGGTTAACCTTTAGGGTATTCTGCACAAGGACTCACGAGTCCTTTTGCATCTCAGATTTTTGGATTTTCTCCCCATTTAGAAAACAGTCTGCATATTTATTTCTACTACCAAAGTGCATAACCATGCATTTTCCAACATTGTATTTCATTTGCCACTTTCTTGTTTATTCTCCTAATCTGTCTAAGTCCTTCTGCAGTTTACCTGTTTCCTCAGCACTACCTGCCCCTCCACCAATCTTTGTATCATCTGCAAACTTGGCAACAAAGTCATCTATTCCATCATCCAAATCATTGATATACAGCATAAAAGGAAGTGGTCCCAACACTGACCCCTGCCGAACGCCACTAGTCACTGGCAGCCAAACAGAAAAAGACCCTTTTATTCCCGCTCACTGCCTCCTATTAATCAGTCAATGCCCTGACCATGCCAGTAACTTTCCTGTAATACCATGGGCTCTTAACTTGGTAAGCAACCTCATGTGTGGCACCTTCTCAAAGGCCTTCTGAAAGTCCAGATATACAACATCTACTGCATCCCCTTTTTAAGGATTTTCTCTTAAAATCCTGTTCGCATTAAAGTCTGTAAACTATCGGCCCACTTAGTGTCTCTCTTCCCACATTTGGACTCTATCTGAACATACTGACAGCTGGCTCCTTATTAAAGCTCTTGTGTACATCTGTGGGTGACCAGTGCTGGCAATGGGGGCTGTTGATAGATGTTTGCCTGATTTGGATGTTGTCTTTACTAGTTCCATAATCTGGTCAATGGTCAACGTGGGTTGAGAAGATCTTGCTGTGATTTCTGCTTGCCTTGGACACTGACTGGCACACCTCTTTCCTTGCAGCATTGCCTTCAACCATAGTTGTAACAAACCATTGTCTTTAACCTTCTGTGTCTGTTCTGGCTGTCTTTTGCTAGGCCTTCCAGTCACTGGTACACGAAGCAAGTCCTTTGTGTCCTTGCAGCAGCTATAAGACCATAAGACACAGGAGCAGAATTTGACTATTCAGCCCATCGAGTCTGTTCTGCCGTCCATCATGGATGATCTCGGATCCCACTCAACCCCATATACCAGACTTCTCACCAAATCCTTTGAGGCCCTGGCCGATCAGGAAACAATCAGCTTCCGTCTTAAATATACGCACAGACTTGGCCTCCACCGCAGGCTGTGGCTGAGGCCTCCATAGATTCACTAAAAAATTCCTCCTTTCCTCCATTCTAAAGAGTCACCCCTCAGTTTTGAGGCTGTGCCCTCTAGGTCTGTATACCCCCAGCATAGAAAACATCCTCTCCACATCCACCCTATCTAGTCCTTTCAACATTTGGTAGATTTCAATGAGATCCCCAGGCATTCTCCTAAATTCCAGTGAGTACAGGCTCAAGGCTCCTTACATGTTAACCCCTCAATTCCCAAAATTATCCTCGTGAACTTCCTTTGGACTCTCTCCAATGACACACGTCTTTTCTGAGATATGGGGACCAAAGCTGTTGACAGTACTCCCAAGTGCGGCCTGACTAGTGCCTTATAAAGCTTCAGCATTATCTCCTTGTTTTTTATATTCTATTCCCCTTGAAATAAATTCCAACATTGCATTTGCCTTCTTTACCACAGACTCAACCTGTGAATTAACTTTCTGGGAGTCTTACAGGAGGACTGCTAAGTCCCTTTGCAACTCTGGAGTTTGAATTTTCTCCCTATTTAGATAATAGTCTGCACTATTGTTCCTTTTAGCAAAATGCATTTTTATACACTTCCCAACACTATTCCATCTGCCACTTTTTTGCCCATTCTTCCAATTTGTCTAAGTCCTGCTGCAATCGCATTGCTTCCTCAGCACTACCTACCCCACCAATTGCCCACCATTGAGAACATCTACCATAAATGTTGCCTGGGCAGGGTGAAAAGCATTATCAAGGATGCATCTCACCCTAACCATGGACTTTTTACTCTCCTCCCATCCGGTAGGCGCTACAGGAGCCTCCGCTCCCGCACCAGCAGGCACAGGAAAAGCTTCTTCCCTGAGGCTGTGACCCTGCTGAACCTCATACCACAGCACTAAGCAGTATTGCACCCATATTGTACTGTCTCAGTACTTTTATATTTGTGTGCTGTAGCACTTACTTTTTATTCGCAGTTATTTTGTAAATAACACTAATCTTTGCATTTCTGGTCAGATGCTAACTGCATTTCATTGGCTTTATATCTGTACTCGGCACAATGACAATAAAGTTGAATCTAATCTAATCTATTTTTGTATCATTTGCAAACTGCCACAAAGCCATCAATTCCATTATCTTCAAACAACAGGAATTCTGCAGATGCTGGAAATTCAAGCAACATACATCAAAGTTGCTGGTGAACGCAGCAGGCCAGGCAGCATCTATAGGAAGAGGTGCAGTCGACGTTTCAGGCCGAGACCCTTCGTCAGGACTAACTGAAGGAAGAGTGAGTAAGGGATTTGAAAGCTGGAGGGGGAGGGGGAGATGCAAAATGATAGGAGAAGACAGGAGGGGGAGGGATGGAGCCGAGAGCTGGACAGGTGATAGGCAGAAGGGGATACGAGAGGATCATGGGACAGGAGGTCCGGGAAGAAAGACGGGGGGGGGGTGACCCAGAGGATGGGCAAGAGGTATATTCAGAGGGACAGAGGGAGAAAAAGGAGAGTGAGAGAAAGAATGTGTGCATTAAAAAGAGTAACAGATGGGGTACGAGGGGGAGGTGGGGCCTAGCGGAAGTTAGAGAAGTCAATGTTCATGCCATCAGGTAGGAGGCTACCCAGACGGAATATAAGGTGTTGTTCCTCCAACCTGAGTGTGGCTTCATCTTTACAGTAGAGGAGGCCGTGGATAGACATGTCAGAATGGGAATGGGATGTGGAATTAAAATGTGTGGCCACTGGGAGATCCTGCTTTCTCTGGCGGACAGAGCGTAGATGTTCAGCAAAGCGGTCTCCCAGTCTGCGTCGGGTCTCACCAATATATAAAAGGCCACATCGGGAGCACCGGACGCAGTATATCACCCCAGTCGACTCACAGGTGAAGTGATGCCTCACCTGGAAGGACTGTTTGGGGCCCTGAATGGTGGTAAGGGAGGAAGTGTAAGGGCATGTGTAGCACTTGTTCCGCTTACACGGATAAGTGCCAGGAGGGAGATCAGTGGGGAGGGATGGGGGGGACGAATGGACAAGGGAGTTGTGTAGGGAGCGATCCCTGCGGAATGCAGAGAGAGGCGGGGAGGGAAAGATATGCTTAGTGGTGGGATCCCGTTGGAGGTGGCGGAAGTTACGGAGAATAATATGTTGGACCCGGAGGCTGGTGGGGTGGTAGGTGAGGACCAGGGGAACCCTATTCCTAGTGGGGTGGTGGGAGGATGGAGTGAGAGCAGATGTACGTGAAATGGGGGAGATGCGTTTAAGAGCAGAGTTGATAGTGGAGGAAGGGAAGCCCCTTTCTTTAAAAAATGAAGACATCTCCCTCGTCCTAGAATGAAAAGCCTCATCCTGAGAGCAGATGCGGCGGAGACGGAGGAATTGCGAGAAGGGGATGGCGTTTTTGCAAGAGACAGGGTGAGAAGAGGAATAGTCCAGATAGTTGTGAGAGTCAGTAGGCTTATAGTAGACATCAGTGGATAAGCTGTCTCCAGAGACAGAGACAGAAAGATCTAGAAAGGGGAGGGAGGTGTCAGAAATGGACCAGGTAAACTTGAGGGCAGGGTGAAAGTTGGAGGCAAAGTTAATAAAGTTAACGAGTTCTGCATGCGTGCAGGAAGCAGCGCCAATGCAGTCGTCGATGTAGCGAAGGAAAAGTGGGGGACAGATACCAGAATAGGCACGGAACATAGATTGTTCCACAAACCCAACAAAAAGGCAGGCATAGCTAGGACCCATATGGGTGCCCATAGCTACACCTTTAGTTTGGAGGAAATGGGAGGAGCAAAAGGAGAAATTATTAAGAGTAAGGACTAATTCTGCTAGACGGAGCAGAGTGGTGGTAGAGGGGAACTGATTAGGTCTGGAATCCAAAAAGAAGCGTAGAGCTTTGAGACCTTCCTGATGGGGGATGGAAGTATATAGGGACTGGACATCCAAGGTGAAAATAAAGCGGTGGGGGCCAGGGAACTTAAAATCATCGAAAAGTTTAAGAGCGTGAGAAGTGTCACGAACATAGGTCGGAAGGGATTGAACAAGGGGTGATAAAACAGTGTCGAGGTATGCAGAAACGAGTTCGGTGGGGCAGGAGCAAGCTGAGACAATAGGTCGGCCAGGACAGGCAGGTTTGTGGATCTTGGGCAGGAGGTAGAAACGGGAAGTGCGGGGTGTGGGAACTATAAGGTTGGTAGCAGTGGATGGGAGATCCCCTGAGCGGATAAAGTCGTTGATAGTGTGGGAGACCCCTTATGTCTTTTGAACAATTATCTAATAAATATAACTTATCAAGAATACATTTTTTTAGATATTTACAAGTTAGAAATTTCCTAAGTACTATACTTACTTCCTTTCCAATGCTTCCTCCTATATATATTTTAGATTCGATAATTAACCTTAATCCATGTCAGAAAGGTGCATCGGCTATGATTTATAATATTATTATGAAACTTAGGAAAGCTCCATTTGATAAGATTAGGGTAGATTGGGAACAGGAATTGGGGCTTACCATTTCTGTGGATGATTGGGGGCAGATTTTACAATTAGTTAATACTTCCTCTATTTGTGCTAAACATTCCCTAATTCAATTTAAAGTGGTTCATAGAGCACATATGTCCAAAGATAAGTTAGCGCGTTTTTACTCGCATATTAATCCTTTCTGTGATAGATGTTCGGGGCAGATAGCCTCTTTAACTCATATGTTTTGGTCTTGCCCTACTTTGGAAACTTTTTGGAGAGATATTTTCAATATTATTTCTAAGGTATTAAATATAGATATCTCTCCTCACCCTATTACTGCTATCTTTGGACTACCTAAAATTTCTAGTAATCTTTCCCCTTCAGCCCGTAGAATGATTGCATTTCTTACTTTAATGGCGAAAAGATGTATTTTACAACATTGGAAAGAGCTTAATGCTCCAACTACCTTTTTTTGGTTTTCTCAGACGATTTTATGTTTGAATCTGGAGAAAATTAGAAATAACCTTTATGATTCTTCATTTAAATTTGAACAGATTTGGGGACCTTTTATTCGATATTTTCATTTAATGTAATATTTACCCTTCTTGTTTTCTCTTCACTGTTTTAATGGAGGTCGGGATTGAGGACGTGATTTTAAGTTTAACTCTGTTTGGTTTCAAGTTAGCCCATTGCTTTGCTTTGCTTTTAGTTAGTTGCACGGTGGGTTTTTTTTTTGGGGTTTTTTTTTTCTTTTTTTCCATTGATATATATAAAATCTAGTATACTATTATGTTATCTTGGTTTCTTATGCTTAAATTACATTGTTTGTAGTATTTTCTTTTTGGTATTGTTATCTTTTGGAATTTTATTATACTTTAACATTGTATTAATGTTTATATGGCTTACCTTTTTTGTATACTTACTCAATAAAAAGATTTAAAAAGAAAGAAAGATAGTGTGGGAGACAATGGCCTGGTGCTCCTTAGTGGGGTCACGATCGAGGGGTAAATAAGAGGAGGTATCCGCGAGTTGTCGCTGTGCCTCGGCAAGGTAGAGGTCAGTACGCCAGACTACAACAGCACCCCCCTTATCAGCGGGTTTAATAATAATGTTAGGATTAGTGCGGAGGGAGCGGAGAGCAGAGCGTTCCGAAGGAGTGAGGTTGGAATGGGGACAAGGTGCGGTGAAGTCGAGACGGTTGATGTCCCGTCGGCAGTTGGCAATAAAGAGATCCAGAGCAGGCAGAAGACCAGAGCGGGGTGTCCATGAAGAAGAGGAGGGATGAAGACGGGAGAAGGGGTCATCGGTGGGGGTGGAAGAGTCCTTGCCGAAGAAGTAGGCTCGGAGACGGAGACGGCGGAAGAAAAGTTCCGCATCATGGCGAACACGGAACCCGCTGAGGTGTGGGCGAAGGGGGACAAACGTGAGGCCCTTACTGAGAACAGAGCGTTCTGCCTCCGACAGTTGAAGGTCGGAGGGGATGGTAAAGACCCGGCACGGATGAGAGCTGGGATCAGAGGGGGGAGGGGGGAGGCTGGGGGTGTCAGTGGAGGGGGGAGGGTTGGGGTGAGAGGAAGATGGAGCCTCTGAGGGCCCAGGAGCTGACGGTGGGATCTGAGGAAGACGGGGCTGCGGAGTGGTGGTGGGGGAAGGGGAGACGGGAGTCACAACAGCAGCACATAAAGACCCGGCCTGGAGTTCAAGGCTGGAGTCGCAGTTGGTGGTTGCGCGATCGCTTTGAATGTCTCCATGGTCGTTGCTGGAGTCCGGGTTTTGAATATGTCCTGAGGTGTTGGAGCCGCCGAGACCAACAGCAGGGGCCGCAACCGAAAGTTCATGCCTGCTAGCGTCGGGGCCGGCAGGCTCTGCAGTCCGTAGATGTAAGATCTTGCGATCTTTGCCTAACATGACAAAGTCAAAGAAACGGCGATTGCAGGCGTGGATCCGACGGAGGATGAAATAGCGGGTAGGACCATTACAGACGGCGAAGAAAGTGTCCCGAAGGTGTGGAAGGGTCTGGGATAGGGACACCAAGTACCTCCTCATGGCGGAGAGCGTCGCCTTCAGAGCTTGACGGGAGAAGCGGCGAGAGGCAGAGTCAATGAAATGTGAGTACCATTATCTTAATCATTGACAAACAATGTGAAAAGCAGCGGTCCCAATACTGACCCCCTGAGGAACACCACTAATCACTGGCAGCCAACCAGAAAAGGCCCCTTTTATTCCCACTTGCTGTCTCCTGTCTGTCAACAATTCCGCTATTCATACCAGTATCTTTCCTGTAACACGATGGTATTTTATCTTACTGGGCAGCCTCATGTGTGACACATTATCAAATGCCTTCTGAAAATCCAAGTAAATGACCTCCACTGTCTCTCCTTTGTCCTCTGTTTGTTCCTTCCTCGAAGAACTCTGACAGGTTTGTCAGGCAATATTTCCTTTTACAGAAACCATGCTGATTTTGACTTACTTTGTCATTAGTCTCCAAGTACCTCGAAACCTTATCCTTAATAATGGACACCAACACTTTCCCAACCATTGAGATTAGGCTAACTGGCATATAATTTCCTCCCTTCTTAAAGAGTGGAGTGACATTTGCATTCTTCTAGTCCTCCGGGACCATGTCAGAGCCAAGTGATTCTTGAATGATCATGATCTATGCAACCATTATCTCTTCAGCAACCTCTCTCAGGGCTCTGGGATTTAGTCCATCTGGCCCAGGTGACTTATCCACCTTAAGACCTTTGAGTTTGCTTTGCATTTTTACCTTTGTAACAGCAATGGCACTCACCCTTTCTCCCTGATACTCATGGACATCTATTTCACTGCTAATGTCTTCCACAGTGAAGACATATGCAAAGTATGCATGAAGTTCATCTGTCATTTCTTCATCCCCCATTAGTACCTACCTAGCATCATTTTCCAGTGGTCCAATATCTACTCCCACCTCCCTTTTACACTTTATATAACTGATACATGTGATTTATGCTTCTCCCTCTGAAATTGCAGTATGAATTCAATCATATTATGATCACTACCTCCTGAGGGTTCTTTTACGTTATTCTCCCTAATGAGATCTGGGTTATTACAAACACCCAATCTAAGATAGCCTTTCCCTGAGTAGGCTCAATCACAAGCTGCTCTAAAAGGCATCTTGTAGGCATTCAACAAATTCCCTCTCTTGCAATCCAACACCAACCTGATTTTCTCAATTTCCTTGCATATTGAAGTCCCCCATTACAATTGTGTTGTTACCCTTATTATCTGCTTTTTCCAGCTCCCTTTGCAATTTGAACTCCACACTTGGCTACTATTTGGAGGCCTATATATGATTCCTATAATGTTTTATTTTACCCTTGCAATTTCTTAATTCCACCCAGAAAGATTCAACGTTCTCTGACCCTTATGTCACCTCTTTCTAAAGATGTAATTCCATTTCTTAGCAGCAAAACCACACCACCGCCTATCCCTTCCTGCCTGTCCTTTCGATACAAGCTATATTCTTTGACGTTAAGCTCCCAACTATGGCTTCTTTCAGCCATGACTCAGTGATGCCTACAAAGTCATACCAACCGATCTCTAATAGTACCACGAGTTCATCCACCCTATTCCAAATGCTACGTATATTTAAATAGAGCACCTTCAGTCCTGCATTCTTTGCCCTTTTGAATTTTGCCTCCGTGGTATAATTTAACTCTTTGCTTTGTCTGCATTTTTTTTATTACATGCAATCGTGAACAATAGCCAGATCAGAAATGCTGGTCAAGCCAACTAGTTCCCAAAGAGAACTCTGCTAGGCCAATCAAATGGTTCACTGCTGCCCAGCAATAGAACACAAAAAAAATCATATGTACAATTAAGAAACATTAAAAAATAGTAGAAATACTGGAGTCATGATGATCATGATGAAGTCTGCTGGAGAGAGACATTTATACACATGCTGTCCTCCATAATTCAAAGAGATTGAAGGATAAGGTTGCAGGGTGACAAATCGTGGCAGGAGCACTTGGAACTAAAAACTAATCCCTACCGGGAGAAAGCAGCACCTGTTCTTTCCGCACTGTTCTCCAGCAGTATAAGGACTAAGTCCAGCCGGAACATAACTCACAAGTGCTCTTGAAAGTCAGGTATTAACCCTACCTACCAACAACCAAGCATTGCCATCCTGGTCCCCTTCATGATAGTTTATGAAAAAGCAACACACACAAAATGCTGGTGGAACGCAGCAGGCCAGACAGCATCTATAGGAAGAGGTACAGTCGACGTTTTGGGCCGAGACCCTTCGTCAGGGCTAACAGAAAGAAGAGATAGTAAGAGATTTGAAAGTGGGAGGGGGAGAGGGAGATCTGAAATGATGGTGGGGGGTCTTCTCCTATCATTTCAGATCTCCCCCTCCCTCTCCCACTTTCAAATCTCTTACTATCTCTTCTTTCCGTTAGCTCTGACGAAGGGTCTCAGCCCGAAACATCAACTGTACCTCTTCCTATAGATGCTGTCTGGCCTGCTGTGTTCCACCAGCATTTTGTGTGTGTTGTTTGAATTTTCAGCATCTGCAGATTTCCTCGTGTTTGCGTTATGAAGAAGCATGTGACTTCCCTCCCAGAGATGATAGGTGTTTGTGCACTCGACTCTTGAAGGCTTGGACCCCATCGTCGCAGATGTTTCCAACCACAGCATCTGGAAGGCTGTTCCAAATTCTGATAGCACAGTGAAGGAAGCTTTTATCCAGTGTGTAGGTTCTCGCATCAGGAATAGAAACAGCATGAGCAGGCACAGATAAACTTGATCGTGTGGTGCGCTGTCTCTCACAAGATGAAGGCAGCATGGCACGAAGGTCTGCAGGGCTGTAGCTGCTATGCATTTTGTATAGCACAGAAGCTGCAGTAACTTGTTGTCTGTGGTGTAAGCTACTGATGGCTAACCTGTTGTCTGTGGTGTAAGCTACTGATGGCTAGCTTCTCATGAGCTGTGGCTTCATCGACACCTATAATCCTGAGAGCCATTCTTTGAATGGGATCAAGCTGGCTGAGGACACTCTGTGAGGCATTCATCCATGATAAGCAGGCATACTCCATGATACTTCGTACCCGAGCTTTGCAAACCGCGGCTCTGCCCTCTTTGTCTAGTTTGGATGCTGCTTTCCGCAGAGGTCCAAGCTTTGTCCAGCCTTGTTTGAAATAGTGGAAAAGTGTTTATCCCACACCAATTTGCTGTCAATATTAACACCAAGGATTACTAGCTCCTTCTTTAAATCCAGCTTGCAGTTCCCAAAGTACAGGTCGGGGTTAGAGGGATTCCTCTTCCTAAACATCACCATCGCCTTGCACCTAGTAGGCTCAAAGGTGACATTCCAGTTGTCTGCCCAGTCTTTTAACCTGTCAAGATCCCTATTCAGACCTCCTGCCACTGTATTACTCTCTCCTGCTCTAATTGGTGCAAATAGTGTGGAGTCGTCAGTGTACAGGTATAGCTCGTTACTGCATGCATCACCAAGTCATCAATAAAGATGGAAAACAGAGTGGCCCAAGTATTGAACCCTGTGGTACAGATGCATTGATGGTTGAAGAATCAGAAGCCTGACCGGAGATAACAACTTTGATGGTCCGTCCATGAAGATAGCTCTGCAGCCATCTCAGCAGCTTTCCAGATATTCCTTTGGATCTCAGCTTAACACAGAGTCCATTATGCCAGACCTTGTCAAATACTCCTTTGATATCCAGGGCTATGACACACACTTCTCCACCTTTGTCTAAGAAGGTGTTCCACATTTGAGATAAGGTGGTGAGGAGATCGGCTGTACTGTGATCAGGTCTAAATCCATACTGCCTACTAAGTTGTTACGGAGTAGGTAGTTCTGAACTTGTTTGTGGACTGCTGCTTCCATTACCTTGCCGATGACACTGAGTAAGGATAAGGGACGGTAGTTTGTAGGATCAGCTCTGAATCCCGCTTGTGTACTGGTGTTACTGATGCTATTTTCCATTGTTCTGGGAATACACCACCCGAGAAGCATAGCTGGAAGAGGCAGCAGAGAGGTCTTGCACCTTTAAGACCCTGGTTGGAATCTGGTCAGGGCCAGATGCTTTATCAGGCTGAAGCTGTTGCATAATTTTCCTGATGTCTTTAGGTTTGAAGATGATCTTGTTCAGCAAGGTGGTAGTAAGCTGCTTGACATCTGGTGGCTGCTCATTTGCATTTGTGAGCCGACATTTATCTGCAAAAGCCCGATAGAAAACATTGGCCTTATCCTTTGCTGTTGTATGTACAGACCCATTGTGCTCAATGACAGGGATGTCAGAGTGGCCTGTTCTTCCAGGGAGGGAGTTCACTACATTCCACCACTTCTTGCTGCTAAGGCTACCACTGGTTAAGTCATTTTTGAGTCTGATGTTATGGTTTCTTCTGGCCTGTCTCTCTGCTCGATTGTGTGACTGCCCAGCCTGTGCAAACTTCTCCTTATTAGCAGGGGTGCTGCACCTCTTTAGATGGTGGTAGAGACAACGTTTCTTCTTTGCTGCTCGTCTGCACTTGTCATCAAACCATACTTTATCGCCGGTCTTCTGAGTAACAATTTTGCTGGAAATGTGAATGTCCAAATAACTTCTGTAAGCTTGGTGCAAGCCTTCTCCGGGTCCTTGTCTTTGAGAAAGCTAGACCAGTCAGTTGATGAAAGATGACCATGCATATCCCAAAAGTTGACTTTGTCGTAACACCAAACTTTCCTCTTGTATGGCTGGTCACGGTAAACTGGAACATCTAACTTCACTAGCACGGGGTCACGGTCTGAAGAACCCACTTGAGCCAAAGCTGTTGCCTTAGCGGGTCAGTCCGTCATAACAAGATCAAGGATATACTCCCCCCTTGTTGGGTCTGACACAATCTGTTGCAGACCAAGACTATCAGCTGGTTGTAGTGTGCGCCAGCCAGCATTGTCAGTTGTTCGGCTGCCCAGCCAGTCTTGGTGATGGACGTTGAAGTCCCTATAAGCATCACAGACTGTGCACTGAACTCCGTCAACTTGGCGAAGGTGTTACTGTCCAGGTATTCGAGGATGTCATTGTTGGCACTAGGAGGTCGGTAGACGGCACCAATTAGTAGTTTCTGTGATTGAAGAACCACGGTGAACCACATGAGTTCAAGGTCTTTCGGATCTCTCCTAAGATTATAGTGTATCGCAATACCCTCCAAACAGTAAACAGCAATGCCACCTCCTGATGTTCCCTCCTGATCTCTGCGGCAACACATTGAGTAGCCAGGGATGATAATGCAGTCCGCTCCACCTGGGACTGATGAGTTGAGGAATGTTTCAACAACAATAATGATGGAAGGTTTCTCTTCAGTGCACAGGTTGGCAAGTTCACCAATATTTGATCGGAGTCCACGTATGTTTACCTCCATGATTTGCAGTTCCTTATCACGTAGTCGATGGGTAGGCATGGGTCGTTTCTGTTTAGATCTGTCCATTAGAGGCTTAGATTTATAACTCGTAGCAAGGACATAGAACAAGCACAAGGGTCACTAGCCCCTGTACCCCAGAAACACACCTGAGCGGTGTGGCGGAGGTACGTGCTATGCATGACCTGATCTGAAAGCATCATGTTGACTCATAACAGATCGTGTTCACGGTGGAACAGCTTAGTCAAGGATGGGGTAAGCAGCACAGATGGACAAATTATACCTCCACTACGCCATTGGCTTTTCCTTCCTTACATTCATGTTACACCCATCATCTACTTGTAAACCTGTCTGCTCATCTTCAGCTCTATTATCCTGGTTCCCATCCCCCTGCCATATTGGTTTAAACCATTCCTAACAGCTCTGATAAATCTGCCCACAAGAATATTGGTCCCTTTCAGATTCGAGTGCAACCTGACCCTTTTGTACAGGTCCCACCTGCCCCAGAAGAGATCCCAAACATCTAGAAATCTGAATCCCTGCCCCGGCTCCAATTCTTCAGCCACACATTTATCTGCTGCCTCATTCTATTCCTTAAGCATTCAGCACTTCCTTGAGCATTTTCAGGAAGACTGGATCATCCTTCCCTGGATTGCCCACCCCTGAATATTCCTCATAGGCCTGGTATTTTCACCCTGTATAATCCATGGCAGGTTCATTGGCCTTCTGAACAACTGGCAGTATCATTCCCCAGATACACTCTCCTCTTCCAAGTGGCTGCCTCGCTTCTTCCTTAAAGTTTCAATATCTTTCCTCATTGCTGGCTTTCCCTCTAGTTGCCCATGTTCCATCCTGTACCCCTGGGATTATACTGTCCCACATATTCCTTGGGCATTTAGCTTTAGCCAATATGTGTATATCTTTGGGGTGCGTCTGTTGGATTTTGATCATTTCTTCTAACTTATGCCAAAATTCTGCATTGCCCCACAAAACTCTAAGTGTGGCAACTCCACCCCCTGGGGTGAAGAGTGGTGATGAGTGTGAGTGGTTGACTAGACTCATCAGTTCTCAGTCTGTGGTTGCCTGGTCTCTATTCACAAAGTACATGTAAAGCCATGACACAAAGGCCATCTTCTTCCTGGAACGATTGAATAAATCTTGAATGTAAAACAGCTTGTTCGTGGATCGACCAGGCAGTGCTAAGTCCGAGCTGCAGCCAGATTGCATAGTGAGAATATCATAAGGGAAAAGGAAAGTGAATCATTTCCTTAATGTCAGTGCTGTGAAAGTTTCCCTGCTGCTAAAACAAGTACGCTGAGTTGCCTCTGTTGTGTCATTGCTTTGCCCGAGCAAGGATGCTCCCACTGTCTTCAGTTAACGTTGAGGATTGTGTTCAGTTCTGGTGCCTCGTTATAGGAAGGATGTGGATGCTTTAGAAAGAGTGCAGAACAGATTTGCCAGGATGTTGCCTGGGTTACAGAACATGTGTAATGAAGGAAAGTTGGATGGAGTCGGACTTTTCTCTTTGGAACGAAGGAGGATGAGAGGAGAATTAATAGAGATATATAAGATGACAAGAGAAATAGAGTGGACAGCTATCACCTTTCTCCCAGAGTGGCAATGGCTACTCTGAGAGGACATACCTCTAAGGTGGCTGGAGGAAAGTATAGCAGGCAGGTCACAGATAGGCTTTTTTACACAGAGAATGGTAAGTGCATGGAAGGCACTGCCATGGTGATGGTAGAAGCAGATAAATTAGAGATTCATAGATGGGAACATGGATGAAAGAAAAAATGAAGGGCCATGTAGTCGAGATGGGTTAGATTGATCTGGAAGTAGGTAAAAGCTCAGTACAACATCATGGGTTGAAGGGCTTGTACAGTCTGATACTGCTCTGTGGTGTATGTTCTATGTTGTGGGCCAGGGAACGGCTCTTACTCATGAATGCCCCCTGGTGGAAGTTGTCTATACCTGATCATCCATTGAGAACAGGGGTGGGTTTGGTCAAATAATCTCAGACATCTGCCCAGATGTCTTCCTTTGAATTTCTGATGGTGTCATCATTGTAAGGAGAATTGCTGAATTAAAATAAATATTTAAAGCAAGTTGTAAATGTCTGATCACCACTAAACAAAAGCTTCTAATTACCCCTGGGCAGGATGCTGTATAAACATGGAGAATATTAACCAGATCAGCAAAGACAACTCACTGTCTACTTTATAGTCATCTCTTCACTGAGAAACACTTACAGAAAATTGAGAACCCATCAAAAGATTGAGGCAATAAACAAAGTTTAGTGTCTTGTAAGCAGCTTCACTTTGATCAGCTTGGCTACATTGGGAGCATGTGCATTGTCTGTTTAACTCCATTGACAAGAACCTTCACATAGTGACAGAGCAAGTGCTCTAATGACAGGAAGTACATTGTTTGGCATCACACTGAGATGCTGTATAATGTGTTTGCACAGGAGCAGAAGTCACCGGAAAACCAAACAACACTTAGGTCTCAGGCAATTTATTTCAATTCAGCCTGAAAACAAATGATCAATAAAATCATGTAACCCAACACAAAGCATTTTCTGGGGGAATGTTGCTCTCTGATCTATCAGCACTGTTTAACATCATATCGGTAACGCAGGAGACACTTATGTCCAATGTTTGCAGAGCAGGATCCCATGAAAGGCACTCTTGAAATATATTTACATTTGGAAAATGACTGAAATCAGAATCAAGTTTAATATCAGCATACAGAGAGGAGGTGCAGCAGCTAACGGACTGGTGCAGAGCCAACAACCTGTCTCTGAATGTCAACAAAACAAAAGAGATGGTTGTTGACTTCAGGAGGACACGGAGCGACCACTCTCCGCTGAGCATCGACTACTCCTCTGTAGAGATCGTTAAGGGCACTAAATTTCTTGGTGTTTACCTGGCAGAGAATCTCACCCGGTCCCTCAACACCAGCTCCATAGCAAAGAAAGCCCAGCAGCATCTGTACTTTCTGCAAAGGCTGAGAAAAGTCCATCTCCCACCCCCCATCCTCACCACATTCTACAGAGGTTGTATTGAGAGCATCCTGAGCAGCTGCATCACTGCCTCGTTCGGAAATTGCACCATCTCGGCTCACAAGACCCTGCAGGGGATAGTGAGGTCAGCTGAGAAGATCATCGGGGTCTCTCTTCCTGCCATTATAGGCATTTACACCACACGCTGCATCCGTAAAGCAAACAGCATTATGAAGGACCCCACGCATCCCTCATACAAACTCTCCTCCCTCCTGCCATCTGGCAAAAGGCACCGAAGCATTTGGGCTCTCACGACCAGACTATGTAACAGTTTCTTCCCCCAGGCCATTAGACTCCCCAAAACCCAGTGCCTGGACTGACACCAACCTACTGCCCTCTACTGTGCCTATTGTCTTGTTTATTATTTATTGTAATGCCTGCACTGTTTTGTGCACTTTATGCAGTCCTGGGTAGGTCTGTAGTCTAGTGTAGTTTTTGTGTTGTTTTACATAGTTCAGTATAGTTTTTGTATTGTTTCATGTAGCACCATGGTCCTGAAAAATGTTGTCTCGTTTTTACTGTGTACTGTACCAGCAGTTATGGTCGAAATGACAATAAAAAGTGACTTGACTTGACTTGATATCACTGGCATATGTTGTGAAATTTGTTAACTTTACAGCTGCTGTACAATAAAATACAAGATAAATAAATATATATAAAGAAAAAATTAATTACATTAAGTATATATATATATGTCTATTAAATAGTTAAGTTAAAATAAGTTGCACAAAAAAAACTAATAAAAAAGTACTGAGGTAGCGTTCATGGGTTCAACGTCCAGTTTGGAAAACAGATGGCAGAGGGTAAGAAGCTGTTTCTGACTCACTGAATGTGTGTCTTCAGGCTTCTGTACCTCCTTCCCATCGGCAGCAATGAGAAGAGGGCATGTCCTGGGTGGGAGGGGTCCTTAATAATGGACGCCACCTTTCTGAAATATGGAAGCTAGTGCCCTTGATGGAGCTGACTAATTTTACAAGTTTCTGCAACTTACTTTGATCTTGTACAGTAGCACCCTCATACCAGATGGGGATGCAGCCAGTCAGAATGGTCTCCATGGTACATTTGTAGAAGTTTTTTGTGTGCTTTCATTGGAAAACCAAATCGCCTCAAGTTCCTCATGAAATATAGTGAAATATAATGAAATGCATGAATTTGGTCAATATAACACAAAGAAATCCCTAAAATATTGTCCTTATAAGATCAGCACCCTTAGAAAGCCTTTCAAGAATGACATGATTTCGTAATTCATGGGCCTGAGAGATGTGGAATAACTTGTAATTCTATCCTGAATGGTTTAACCAATGAAATTAAGAGATTTTCATCTTGCTTACATGCCAGATGAAGGGGTAGAATGAGTGAGCTTTTCAAACAGACACACTCACCATTTTGAGAATTTAAAACAGGGATGCGACTTTCAAAGGTCTGGGTGGGTAATGGGGAGCAGCTGGGTTACTGAGGCACACATGTCATTGCTCTTTGCTTGGGCCTCAGTGGGAGAATGATCCATGTGGTACGGTATTGTGTCCCATGGACAAGAAAGCCCCAGGTCTGAATCTCCATTGTCGATGCTGGACCAGTTCATCTCAGCTGGCCAGCACTTGGAAAAATACAGTCACGTCAGTATTCGGAGACTTCAGAAAGGAAAATAAATCAGCAAGAGCTCCCACTGCTATGGATTTATGTGGATAACAAGATCAGTCTCAGCTGGTGTGTGGAGAACGGTCAATAGGACAAGCAGTCAACGGGCTGCTGATGTTTAAAGAACAATATCCCATCACAAAGCATAAGTTTTTGGAGTTAAGAGAGGGAGAAGGAAAGAAAATCAAGTAAGGAGGAAAAATTCCCACAGCATTCTGGATTTATACATTAACATACCTCTACCCCATCCTGAAGAGGTTTAACGTAAATGATGAAATTATGATGTTAATGTACTGTGTGTAATGGATTTATGAAAGAGGACCGGGTCGAGACAACAGAGACTTTTGGAGAAGAGGAGTTCGGTGGGTAATACCGTTCTGGCTGACCGGAAGTGCATTGAGAGCGGTAAGTGTGAAGGAGTTGGGTGCTTACTGATCTGCTTAACAACGGATGGTGCAATCCAGGGCATATTACGATCGAGGAACATGTTTGCAGACTGGATATTGAACTTTTTACTGTTGGACTTCGGCCACATTCCACCATGATACAACACTTGGCGGCTCGGGAGGTCGTTCCTGCCTGTGGCCATCGAACGTGCAGCTCCTCCCGTGGTGGGTCAGATACCCTGAGCCAATAGACTGGTCCTGGACTTATTTTCCATCTGACATAGTTTGCATTTTGTTGTTTGATTGTTGGGGGTTTTTGTATTGCTATATTTACGCTCTATTCTTGGTTGGTGCGGCTGTAACGAAACTAAGTTTCCCTCGGGATTAATAAAGTATATCTATCTATATATTGACATATCACTACTTCTTTCTGAAACAGATTGATGTATATTATGAAATAATATAATTATGAATTCAATGTAAATAATGAAATTATTTCAACATTATATTATGCATCCTCTTGTACTTTCTACTATCTTGATGCACTTCTGTATGGAATGGTCTGGCTGGATCACTTTATCTTGGTACATGTGACAAAAAAAAACCCAATACCAATAATGTTGACTCAGACATGGTTATGAGATCAGTTTTTATAGAATCAAAGCTTGGCAGCCTAAGCCATAATTGAACACTGAGGCATCTTCAGGTGTTTCAGCTACAGTCTTGGAACATTCCCATCGGGAGGAAGGGTGAGGAAGTTAAAGCCAGAGCTGTATGGATGATCAAAAAGAAAGAGAGTAAAATACTGTAGATTTCAGAAGAAATAGCAGAAGCCCAGTTGTTAATATAAATGAGAGCAAGGCTGATAACAAAATGTTCAGAAAGCATATGAAAGGAAGTAATAGAGACAAAGAGGGCGCATGAAAGAAAATTGGCAGCAAACATAAGTAGGAATTTCAGAATGTTCTATTGGCACATGAACAGGAGAAGGTGAGAGGAGAGTGAGACATGATCAGAGAGACAAAGAGAAATCTTCTCATGGAGGCAGTGGCTGTGCTTGGTGTTCGAAATGGTGTCTTTTTTTTAACCAATCTTCATCAGAGATGATGTTGCTGCCAGTTAGTTGACTGAGATTATCGCGGACATTATGGATGCACTAGAATCTGACGAAGTAGAGGTATTAAAGATTCAAAGATTCAAAGATTCAAAAAACTTGATTGTCACTCTAACCGTACATCAGCTCTGCAGGGCAGAATGAGACAGCGTTTCCCAGGAGCAGTGCAATCATAACATAACAAACGCAACACTAAATAATAAACGTAACAATAAATAGTAAAACACAACAGCCACATGTCAGTTAAAATCAAGTTATAAGTGTCCAGTGCAAGTTAAAAGTGTCCAAAAGCAGAGTCAGGTAGAGCAGCTATTTAGCAGTCTGACTGCCTGTGGGAGGAAGCTGTTTAGTAGCCTCGTGGTTTTAGTTTTGATGCTGCTGTAACGTTTGCCTGATGGCAGAAGAACAAACAGTTCATGGAGAGGGGTCTTTAATGATGTACCGTGTCTTCTGGAGGCGTCGACTCTGAAAGAGATCTTGGACAGAAGGTAGGGAGACCCCAATAACCTTCTCTGCTCCCCTAACCACCCTCTGCAAGGCTTTTTTGTCGACAGCACTGCAGCTGGAGTACCAGGTTGTGATGCAAAAGGTCAGCACACTCTCAACCACGCCTCTGTAGAATGTAGTTAAGATGTCAGTGGGGAGTGATGCTTGTTTAAGCTTCCTCAGAAAATGCAATCTCTGCTGGGCCTGTTTCACAATCCCAGTGGTGTTCCTGGACCAGGTGATTTTGTCCGTGATCTGCACCCCAAGGAACTTGATGTTTTCCACTCTCTCCACGGTGGAGCCGCAGGGTTCGTTGCACTTGAAGAAGACACGTCACCTGGTCCAGGTGGAATGAATCCTCAGTTGCTGAGGGAAAAAAGAGATTCAAATTGCAGAGGTCATGGTTATAATCTTCCATGTTTTGGGAGTGGTGCCTGAGGAATGGACAATCACAAATGTCAAGAGTATTCGAGAGTGGGTGTGGGTGTAAACCAATTATGATAGAGCAGTCAATTTAACATACTGTGGTGGCAAAAGTTCTAGAAACAATAATCAGGAACAGAGCTGGGGGTCACTTGGCCAGAAGAGGTTGATTTAATAAAGCTGCTGTACATTTGTTGAATATAGATTATGTCTAACTAATTTGATGGATATTTTGATGAAACAATGGAAAAGATAGATGAGAGAAGTATAGTTGTAAGGTTTATATGAACTTACAAAAAAATTTGGTAAAGTACCTCATTATAGGCATGATAAGAATCCATGGAATAAAAAGGTTATGGAAACATGGATTGAAAATTGGCCAAATAGGAGGAAAAGATTGTAATAGTGAAAGTCTATTTTTCACTCGTCAGGGAAGGCATTGGAGTTCACCATGGATTTGTGCGTGACTCCAGTTCTTAATATGTATTACAGACCCAAACTTGGATGAATAGTGCAAAATTTACAATTTTTTTAATGGCACAATACTAGGAGGTGTGGTCAACTATAAGGAAGAGAGTTTAGAAAAACTTCATGGAGATATGGACAGGCCAATGGAATGGGTGGATGGGTGGCATATTAAATTTAATGTTAATAGGTGAGAAACGTTGCATTTTGGTAGGAAGAATGAGAGGAAGTAAAGTATATTCTCAAAGAGATACAAAATCCAATATTCTCAGGGTATATATGTAGCTTGAAAAAGTTATTTTATAAATAGAAACATGGACTACAACAACGAGGAAGTCTTGGTGAAAAGTTATGGGATACTAATATGGCAACAGCAGGAGTACATGTGCGGGATATAAAATGGCGATTAGCAAAGGAACAAAAAGTACCACATAGAAGAACTTTTTTATGTGACAGATGGTGGGAGTTCAGAAAGCACAGCCAGGGATTTAGAAAAGGCGTTTAGAAAGCAGATATTCAAAAAGGAGTTAGACAAGCATCTGAAAGGACAACAATTGAAGAGTTACAGAAAGATGATGTCAGAGTGAAATTTGCTGCATTATTCTTAGATAAAGTTGGTACAGACTCAGTGGGCTGAATGACTTCTTTTCCACTTAAGTCACTCTGGGATTTAAGATATTAAGCATATTTTCCTCCACCAGTCCTCATCCAGTAATCCAATATTTAAACGTCTTCATTTTTGAGAAGTGAATTCATGCATGTTAGTGCACAACATTCCAAATGGACTGTATACTGTGTCTGAGCACTTCGATTATTAATAGTGATGGTCAGAGTGGTAAGTGATTGCATTTCCCCAGGTGTTCTTCCATCCGTTTACCAAAGTTCCTGGTACACTTAAGTCAACAGTTTCACTAAACTGAAATAAAAAACGGTAAGTATTTAAGGGCAATACAGAATTTACTTTGCATGGAACAATAAAATGGGCCACTATTTCCACTCCAAGAATCAGGAGGAAGTGTCTGTGAACTAGTAATCCAATTAATTTCACACAGTTATAATGTAAATGTATGAAATTAATTGGATTCCTTTTGTTGTGGAGACTTTGAAACAAAATTGGCACAGAAGTTATGAAAGCAGCTTCACACTGAAATAGAGCTGTTTATTATCTTCCACTTGGTCTGCAAAGGGAAATATATACTGTTAGGGCATATTCTGGAGTTAAGATACAGAAAATGTTAATTTCACCTGCAACCAATCTTTAGATTTCAATGTGGATTGAAGATTGGCGTCAAGACACAGCTCAGAGTAACTAGACCTCAGATGCCTGCATATGCATGAATGCAGCCTAGAGTCAGTGGAGGCTAACATTAATTTTGGGTGTCTGGACTGTGGGTGCGAAGAAGGAGGTGTGTGAAAACTATATGTAATTCAAAGGAAGCATTGTAGATACATTGTAACAATAGAATTGTCCTACTGTTACCTTTGATCTTTAGCATATAAAAATGCCACGTAATGTTGGGTTGGGAGGCTTCTTCTTCCAAGAGTGTCTGAATATGATGCCTTCTGCTCAATTTTGTTAAACAAAACGCTTCTATATCCACTAGCTTCAGTGTCTCACCGGTGACATTGTTCATGTCACAGCATATAATTGACAATTTGTATCAAATGTTGCCATCTGTACTGCATAATCTTACTACTTTCTGAAACTTTTTGTGAATTGAACTAAATTAAAGCACATGAGCTGGAGAACACCTCTTTCACAAATCACTGCATTGAGAATGATGCTCTGTCTTTAGTCATTATGTCAATGCGTAGTCCATAACTTTGGTAGAAAGACAGGAAAATTTGTCATTTTACAGAAGTAAGTGGAAGCTTTTATCTCCATTACTGGTATGGGGACAGCTCATTGCAATAATGCTGGCCTCAGCCTTATATCTCTGAGCACAGTATGCCAATGATGACACAACAGATTCAGCTATTGACTGCTGTGATGGGGCTCTAAAAAATTGTGCCTCTTGGAGATTGCTCCTCGTGCAAGGGGGCTTTTTTATTAATTTTTTTTTGATGGAGCCACCTGGAAGTGGTTAAATACATGGCCCAGCCTGCAGATTTGCTTTGTGCAATCAGGTGTTAGTGCAAGTACTCTTTATTTACAGCAATTAAACCTCCAGCATTCTCTTCTCAAGGCAGACAATTAACGGAGCTCTGATATTCCTTCTAATTGCTCTTGTTGAGGAGGTTGGTGGGATGCCAATGATCTGATAGGATAGAGGATTATCATTTTTTAGCCTACTGCCTCAAAAAATCATTTGTAATATCCCTTGTGTAATTAGCAAAGACTCGTGATTAATTGTCCTGTAAAATTTTCCTCTCTGTTGCTTTTATTTCCCAGCAAGAAGTATTAATTAATGTTAACTCCTTTTGTTTCCACCATTCTAATTTTCAACATCCCAGCAAAAATAAATTATGCTTGTGGCATATCAGCCGTCTAATTTAGGATTCAGAGAATAAATCTTTGTTTTATTGAAAAATTAATATTTGTGATAAACTGAAATTAGAGTTATCTTCAAAAAATACTTCTGTCGCTTGAGGACTTGAAGGATGCTGCCTTGGTTAATATCTTTTCAGGGAATCGTTGATGCTGAAGTTAGCATTCCCTTTGAGTGGCAGGTATTGTAATATCTGGGTATTCTTGAGCATCTCTATCGTTCTGACTCCCCGCCTCACTTATCACTCCTGTTCATGTCTAATTAGCTCTCGGCCTGCACCTCCTTCATCCCCTTCTCCCAGCCTCACAACACCAGCAGATGCATTCGCTTTCTTCCCTGTATTGATATCTACTAAACTCTAGGATAGAATTTGGATTGTCATATTCAACTCAACGCCATTTATAACGATAGAACCATAGAAACAATACAACAAAACCATTAGGTGAACGTGTGGCAAAGTACAGAAAGTCAAAACCCTGTTTCTGAGTTGCTAATTGCAAAGACATTGCTTTTTGCGAAGCATGGGAACTACGAAAGCTTCAGCTTTTGAGCCTGTAATGAGCTTGTGCTGTGATACTATAAAGAACCTAGAGTGGGGGTGCCAAGGCCTTGGAACAGGCGGCCCTGCGTAATTCTGGTGCTGAGCGGGCAGATGGTCTGCTCCCTTGTCAGTTGCACATACAGCCAACTGGCACATGCAATCACTACATTTTTCCTGCGGGTCCAAACACTATATTTCTCCCATGTTGTTTTGTAAGGAAGGCATGTAGTGTGAAAGTTGATTCAAAAACATTGCAAATCCAATGTGGAGTTGCTCTTCATTATAGCATTTACATGCTGCAGGTGGATTAAAAATATCCACAGGGAATCTGATCCCTTTTAAATAACATAGTACATTTGATATACTGATTTTGTGATCATCCCCGTGAATATTATCAATTAACACCAAACAACATTGCAATGAGGTAGTAATAGAATCAGATCTATTATAAAGTACAACAATAAAAACAATGCATATTTCTTATCTGAGTTTAACATGGCAAATTGCCCCGATTTTCAAGTCGGATAAAAATGGTAAGGAAGGGGACACACTATCCAATGATCCAGTAATTGAGTGCATAGGCAGAGTCAGTATTTGTTCAATTATGTACTTAGACCCAGTATGTATACACACTAACAAACTGGTCTGTGAACCAAATGTGCTCCTAGTAATTCAAACCTTCACATCAACTTGGACTATTGTTCTTAGAAAGGATAATCTTTCACCATCATTGCAGTTAGGGAGAATAGTTTGAGAGTGCATAAAAATAATTAAAAAATAATTCAGTGATATTGGCCAGTCTGTACAGTCAAGCATTCACAAAACTTGATGCATGATCAAAATATCTGACCTGCCTAGAGGAGATAGTATTCGCCATGAGTTAGGAGTTGAATGGTAAATAACACAAAATGGACAAAGACTGTCTCATCTGATGTTAAATCTGATAACACAGTTGTGTAATGTTATGATAGGATAACTTTTTTTCTGTTTGGACAGTGTGGAGAAATTACTCCAGTAAGGAATTCAGTGCCTTCTATCGTTGATCACACACATATATTCAGGGTGTGGAAGAACTTTGGGCTCTGGTTGACCATATGGTCAATTTCAGTTTCTCCATTCTGGAGCTGAATTTGTACTTAGCTGCTTGCACTGCTTGTATGGTAGTGACTGCCTTTTCAAACATGTTTTGAAAATTCTATTCCATTTACTTCAAGTCTTACTATTTTTTTGATTTGTAGGATTTCAGCTGGAATCGGATGTTGCTGTTAGTTCCCAGTATAGTTTAGCAGATGAGTTTAATGTTCAAATTTTGTAAAATATCATTGCTTTTACAATGTGAAATTGAAATTGGCACATATGCTCCAAACACTTTTTTCTGTGGGAGTAGCATTTAATCAATTTAACATTGAAATAGTTCATTTGTCACTTACTGAATTACAGATGTGACAAGGGCTGTGACCCTCCCTTCTCAAAGCACCTTAAACAGTTTTATTTATGACTACGACAATCTTTGAGTCAATACGTTATGTGTATTTTGTTTTCCCTGTATCGTTTTGTAGCTCTTTTCTGATGACCATGATGACCATGTCCCTTACCTCAAAGTCAGATGTCCATTTGCTCCTTAAGTAGTGACTACATTCTGATTTTTGAGATGACAGGATGATTTGAATGATCTCATTCCTGATCATTGGTGAGTCCAGTGCTGCTGTTGGTCAGACCACAAAGAATTTTCAAGGGGTCAGATTTGGGAAACATTGAACCACAAATATTTATGTGAATTCTAGTATGTTAGTATTTAAGTTGATCTATTCCACATTGGAAAGTCAGTAAGTTAGCTTTTATTGTAACAACAGCATCATGTTATCATAGATCTGACACTCTTTACACTCAAAATTTGACTATTGATTAATTGCAAATTTCAAAACTAAGATTCTAGACTTTTGGTAAACAGAAGTATTAAGAAGAACTAAAGAACCAAGGTGAATTGTTGGAGTCAAAGTCTAGATCAGCTTTGATCTAATGGAATAGCAGACTATGCCTGAGGGCTGAGATGACCTAATGCTCTTCCTAAGACATTACACGAGTGCCTTCTTCTCCCAGAAATCGAGACGTGCTGAAGAATTCTGAAAGCAGGACTGTAAACTAATTAATTCGAATTGTTGATAGGAAATGGCTGTGTGAGTTTACAAGGTGTCAGCAACTCTGTAAAGTGCTCCAAATGGCGTGTGTTTCTAACAGCCTCTGACAACCAAGTCCAACTCTTGGCCTTCACGTGTGGCTTAGCTAGTAGGCCCGTGGATCTGTTTCTACTGACAAGCGAAAGGGCAAAGGTGGACCACTAGTGCTTCAAAACCAGTTGCTTCGGGCAGGTGGAGCTCGTCAGCCCACCTAGGAGAAGGAAAACTCTGATTTTAAACCTCTGCTGCCTTGCAGTCATACCCACCCATTGGAAAGGTTTTGCGAGTAAACCCCGAGGAAGAAATCCAGAGCTGATGTAGTTTACATCTTCAATCTGGCAACCTCTGCGATGACACTGGTGCCAAGTTGTATCGGTGCTTGTCCTTCCCTTGGACTACATCAGTGACGTGGAGAGGGGGAACTGTTGCATGGGCAACAGCCAGTTTTTCAAATCTTCCCGCCCAGGCTTGCGCCCTGGACAGTACACAGTCCACCAGAGACGCAAAGCCATGATCCCCTGGGATCTACAGCTGCCTACTATTAGCAACTCACAGAACTTGACCATTAAACTGATCATCAGATGGTTGGTATGATTGAGTTCGTGTCTATTGGTGACACCAGATATTCAACATTTCCATTGTCTATTTTTCCATTTATCCCTTAATTAGCATAAGAGTTATCAGCAAAAAATCAGCTTAAAAATAAATGTCTCAGGCAGCACTTCAGTTGAATTACTTTCAAACAACTAAGAAACTGACAATAAGAACTTCTTGGACATGGTGACGATGATCAAAAAGCAATTGTTGCTGTGTCTTTAAGATGGCAATGATCTGTAATACTTCAGGAGTTTTACTGCACTTGATATTATTGGTGATATCAAAGAGTTTTTAATCATCCCTTGGAGGTCTTGCTCTCCACATAAACTTCTATGAATTAGTCAATGACAGAATATTAAAATTTGTTTACAGTACAAAATCAGGGAATTGGGCAGCTGGCAGGAAGTGTATAAAGACTACAGGGGAGCCTGACTACAGTTATAATGTATGGATGTGCAGCTAATGTACAGTAGGTCAGTTGCATTAAATCTCAAACTGTGGAATTTGTGAAAATGATATGCTTTTCTATTTGTGCTCTCTTTCTTGTCCATTGTAAGTTTGTTGGGTAATCTGCAGAAGCCCTGGAAGTAAAGGCAATGTCTTGCTTTTCTCCCTTATTTGGGGGGGGGGGCAAGACTCTCATAAAACTATAAGATCATCAGATATCGAAGCAGAATTAGGCCATTTAGCCCATCAAGACGGCTTCGCTATTTCATCGTGGCTAATCCATTTTCCCACTCAGCCCCAATTTCCTGCTTTCCCTCTGTATCCTTCCATGCCCTAATCAAGAATATATCAACCTTTGGCTTAAATATACCCAATGACATGGTCTCCACAGCCACCTGTGGCAATAAATTCCACAGATTCTCCAAATCCCTCCTCACCTCCATTCTAAAAGAACACCCCCCTATTCCGTGGCTGTGTCCTCTTGTCTTATATTCACCCACCATCGGAAACAACCTCTCCACATCTACTCTATTGAGGCCTTTCAACATTCGATAGGTTACAATGAAATCATCCCTTATTCTTCTGAATTCCAGTGAGTACAGGCCCAGAGCCAGCACATGCTCTTCATATGACAAACCTTTCAATCCCACAATCATTTTAGTGAACCTCCTTTGAACCCTCTCCAATGTCAGGTAAGGAGCCCCAAACTGCTCACAATACGCCAAGTGAGGCCTCACCAGTGCTGTATAAAGCTTCAGCATTAAATCCTTGCTTTTATATTCTGGTCCTCTTGAAATGAATGCTAATGTCGCATTTACCTTCCACACCACCAAGTCAAACTGCAAATTAACCCCTAGAGAATCCTGCACAAGAACTCCCAAGTCCCTTTGCACCTAAGATTTTTGTTCTTTCTCTCAAGTTACAAAATAGTCTACCCTTATATTTCTTCTACCAATGTGCTTGGCCATACACTTCCCGACACTGCATTTCATCTGCTACTTCTTTGCCCATTCTCCTAATCTGTCTAAGTCCATCTGTATCCTTTCTACTTCCTCAAAACCACCTGTCCTTCCACCTATCTTTGTATTGTCTGCAAACTTTGCCGCAAACTTTGCCACAAACCTATCAATTCCATCATCTAAGCCATTGAGATGTAATGTAAAAAAGACGCGGTCCCAAAACGGACCCCTGTGGAACACCATAGTCATTGGCAGCCAGTCAGAAAAGGCTCCCTTTATTACCACTCTTTGCCTCCTGCCAATCAGTCACTGCTTTATCCATGCTAGAATCTTTCCTGTAATAGCATGCACTTTTAAATTGTTAAGCAGCCTCATGTGTGCCACTTTGTCAAAAGCCTTTTGAAAATCCATTGTCTATCCTGCTTGTTATTTTTTCAAAGAATTCCAACAGATTTGTCAGGCAAGATTTCCCCTTGAGAAAACTATGCTGACTGGGGCCCACTGTATCACGTGCCTCCAAGTACCCCAAAACCACATACTTAACAATCGACTCCAACATCTTCCCAACCATTGAAATCAGACTAACTGACCTATAATTTCTTTTCTCCTGCCTCTCCCTTCTTGAAGAGTGGAGTAACATTTGCAATTTTCTATTCTTCCAGAACTGTGCCAGAGTCAATTGATTCCTGAAAGATCATTATTAATACCTCCACAATCTCTTCAGCTACCACTTTCAGAACCTTGGAGTGTACACCATCTGGTCCAGGTGATTATCTACCTTCAGACCTCTCAGTTTCACAAGAACCTTCTCCCTAGTAATGGCAACTACACACACTTCTGCCCCCTGATACTCTCGAAATTCCAGCATTCTGCTATGATCTTCCACAGTGAAGACTGATGCAAAATACTTTTTCAGTTCATCTACCATTTCCTTGCCCCCATTACTACCTCTCCAGCATCATTTTCCAGCACTGAATATCTACTCTCACCTGTCTTTTACACTTTATGTATATGAAGAAACTTTTGGTATCTTCTTTAATATTATTGGCTAGCTTACTTTTATATTCTATCTGTACCTTCTTAATGACTTTTTTCGTTGTCTGTTGGTTTTTAAAAGCTTCCCAATTCTCCAACTTCCCACTCTATTATATGCCCTCTCTTTGGCTTTTATGTTGGTTTTGACTTCTCTTGTTAGCCATAGTTGTGTCATCTTGCCTTTAGAATACTTCTTCCTCTTCCTCATTGCTGCTCTACCATCATCCCTGCCAGTGTTCTTTTCCAGTCAATTCTGGCCAATCCTCTCTCATGCCACTGTAATTCCCTTTACTCCACTGTAATACTGTTACATCTGACTTTAGCATCTCCTTTCTCAATTTTCAGGGTGAATTGAATCATATGATCACTTTTTCCTAAGGGTTCCTATACCTTAAGCTCTGTAATCAATTCAGTTTCATTGCACAACGTCCAATCCAGAATAGCTGATCCCCTAGTGGGCTCAACCACAAGCTGCTCTAAAAAGCCAACTTGTAGAAATTCCCCCTTTTGGGATTTTCTCAATCTACCAACTTGATTTTTGCAATATACCTGCATATTGAAATCCCCCATGACAATTGTAACATTGCACTTTTGGCATACACTTTCAATCTTCCATTATAATTGGTAGAGCACATCCTCACTACTGTTTGGAGGTTTCTATATAACGCCCATCAGGGTCTTTTTACCCTTGCAGTTGCTTAGCTCTACCCACAGCTATCCAACACATTCTGACCTAACAAGACCTCTTTCTAATGATTTGATTTCATTTTTACCAACAGTGCTTCACCGCCTCCTCTGCCTACCTGCCTCTTCTTTTGATTCAATGTGTATCCTTGGACATTAAGCTCCCAGCCATAATCTTTATTCAGCCAGGATTCTGTGATACATGTTATACATAGCGATCTGTATCTGTGTGAGATCTGTTCATCTACCTTATTCCATATACTGTGCATATTCAAATATAGAACCTTCAGTTCCGTATTCACCCTTTTCAATTTTGTCCGCCTTTTACATTGCAACTCATTCTGTTGACTGCAATTTTGTCCTATCATCAGCCTCTCCTGGCTAGCAAGTCTCACTACAGACAGCCTCTGTTTGTAACCCAACTACCTCATCCACAGCACTACCACTCCAGTTCCCATCCCCTGCCAAATTTATTTAAAACCTCCCGAACAACTCTAGCAAACCTGCCTACAAGGGTATTGATCTCCCTCTGGTTCGGGTGTAAGTCGCCCCTGTTGAACACATTGTACTCAATGTTCCATAAATCCATACCCCTGCCCTCTGCACCAGTTCCTCAGTCATGCAGTCCCCTGCCAGATCATCCTATTCTTACCCTCACTGGTGTGTGGCATGGGCAGGAATCCACAGATTACTATCCTGCAGGTCCTGTTTTTCAGCTTTCTATCTAGCTCCTTAAAAATCTCTCACCTTTTCTACCTATGTACCAAGATGTACCAAGACTTCTGGCTGCTCACCTTTAAAAAGCCATGAACCCAGTCCGAGACACCTCTGACCCTGGTACCTGGGAGGCAACATACATTCCGGGTGGTAGTATCGTGCCCACGGAATCTCATCTCTGTTCCTCTGACTGTGGAATCTCCTATCACCACTGCAGTTCTCTTCACCTCTTTTCTCTTCTGAACCATAGCACCAGATTCAATGCCAGAGACCTAGTCGCCGTGGTTCCCTTTGGTAGGTCATCTAGAATTATGGTGACTGGAATGTTGACTATAGAAACGTATACCCAATGTACAGTACGTTGGACCCATAGAAATAGTAAAATATTGTATCTTGAGGAAAATGCCAAGGTTGAGAAAATACAGTTAAAAGTGAGCTTTAGAATATATAGAAATATATTTATTGAAGTATCGAAAACCAAAGGACAGGCACGTTTGAAACCTGGTCACTAGATCAACGACAAGGGAACATAAACTTTGGGGTTAAACCTGGAAGCATGATGAGGGAGGTTAGAATCATTTGTTTGTGTGGAGTTATTGCTATGTGAAATATTAAAACTGAGTCAACTATGACATTAGCATGTCTGGAGAAGTTCCATACTAAAGACAATGAAGAAAAGAAGGGCATCCAAAAGGATTTGAAAAGTTCTATCTGTGCTAATGCTTCAATGGAGACAAAGGCTGTGCCAATTTTTTCTTCATTTTCATTTATTAGAGTGAAAGCTCTGATAGGCCCAAAAGGTCAAAACCTATAGGGGAGGAATTTTCAAGGTGGATAGGAATTGATTTAAGGAGGCTGTACTCTACTGTGAGCTGTTAGAAGAATTGATGTGAAGCTTAATTTGGCTTCCTGAAATGGGGTTAAAGAGAACCTATGAACTGTCAACACATTAGTCCGCACAATGGATAGATTTCTTTCTTTCTTTCTTTTTAATTCTTTTTACTAATTTTCCAAAATTATAAACAGAATAACAATATTGATACAGAGAGATTGGAATAATCTTATTGTTGATAAGCATGTACAAAAAAGATTTCAAATAATACAGGTATAATAGACTTCCAAACTCTTAATATAATTAATCATAGAGAAAAAATAAATAAGAAGAAAAAAATGCAAAGAGAAACCCCAAAAAAACAAAAAAAAATGAAACTAAATACTAAACCCGAAAGAAAAGCAAACGGAAGGATAGATTTCTAATGGCAAAACAATTCATGCTGTTACTACATATGCCACCATTTTCATTGTATGCTTCAGCATTGTGAACGTTACCTTTCTGAAATGTCATGGACTTTTTAAAATGAGCTTGAAAAATATAAAATCACCAAGGCCTCTTCCCTTCATCTATGTTAAAAATAGTTGGTTGTTCCAATAGGTGTTCTTCTGAGGGCTAATTATTGGTAAATTTCGATTAACTGTGCCATGGCAGCATCAGTACAGATCTACTACATGACCAACAGCTGCAGATGTACGTTGCGTCATCTTGAAGTCAGCAGAATTGAAAATTCTGCACTCGCTTTGTATGGGTAGACGTTTACGATCTTTCTGGCATTGATTCAAATAATTGAAGATTCCAGTCCTGATGTATTCATCTCAGCCGGAGGCCCCATAGGTTTGTGGCAGTAGAGTCTCCCAGTATTTCTTTGTTGACGCACTGGTTGTTAAGTAATCTTCACTCCTGATCTGCAGCCCTCAACTCAGGAATCTTTTGAAGTATACCTACTTGAAGTGAGTAGGTTTCTGGTTGTCTGTCAACAGATCCCCATTTTTATTATACTGTAATAGTCACTGGGCAAGTTTTCTGTGAGTGGAGCTCACATGAGAGGAAGCATTACGTTATTTACTAAGGTTTAAAAAGCTATAATGTTCTCTAAGTGTAAATAAAGACTTTGGACCATGGGTCTCAGCCCTTGTTTGTTCACCACTCACCACTTGCATTAAAATGCTGAGCACTCCAAAGGTAGAAGGGTGAAGGAGAAGAACTGGAGTGAAAAGAAGCTTCAGAAAGATCTGAGATCTGGATAAAGGCACCTTTTAAATCTCATCTATGTTTCATTAGCTCAGGATCTTCTCTCCAGGAGAGAGTGCATCTTCACTGGTAAAATGGGATCAGAAGTCTATGTCTTCCCTCAAGATCAGAACTCCTCAATATCCCTGCAACCTGTGAACCAATACTTGAAGTGGCTCTCTTGTCCAGTTTTGTTCCCTCAGTCAACGCTAGGAAAAAAGTTTAGTTGTTCCAATGTGTGTTTTCCTGAAGGCTAGCATCAGCACAAACCTTCTGCATTATCAACAACTGCAGGTGTGAATTGTGCAAAATGACAACTCTGGTTGTATTGAGAAGGCGTTACAACTCTATTACTGGTAAATGGGGAATTTATCTTGGAGACTGAGGGCTAATGTAAGCTAAGGGTAGTAACTAGTGAACTGATGGGTATATAAATGTGCATAAAATATAAAGCTGAAGCAACACACACAAATGCTGGAGGAGCTCAGGAGGTCAGGTAGCATCTGTGGAAATGAAGACACAGTCAACATCTTGGGCTGAAATGTTGCCTTACCTGTTGAGTTCCTCCAGCATTTTGTGTGTGTTGCTTTGGATTTCCAGCATCTGCAGACGTTCTTGTGTTTCTATGAAGTTGAAGGAGGCCAATCAGCCCCTCAAGTCTGTTCTTCCCTTTAATGAGATTAAAAATGGTCTGACAATGTAGCCGATGCGAGAGAAGACATTGGAACAGAGGTCTGATATTACAGTCGGGCCTCCTTATCCGCAAGGGATTGGTTCCGAGACCCCCCGCGGATAACAAAAACCATGGATGCTCAAGTCCCTTATTTAACCGGTCTCAGTGCGGGTGGACTTTAGGACCCAGGGCAGCACAGGACCCGCTGCCCTCAGTGTTTCTGTTCCGTTGACTTATAATACCTAATATAATGCAAGTGCTATGTAAGTAGTTGTTATAGTGTGTTGTTTAGGGAATAATGATAAGAAAAAAAGTCTGTACATGTTCAGTACAGACGCAACCATCGTAGCTCTTCTGGGAATGCTGATACCGATTCTCCCGTGATCTTTAAGTTCTTGAGGCTGTAATGCTTTACGTAGCCAGCTAGCCATCCATCCCTAGCGCTAACATTTCCACGAATTTCAGCTTCTTTCTGCTTTATTGTACGAATGCTCCATCCGTTCTTATCGACCTTACGGCTCACTTCAGAATGTGACATGCCACTTCTCAAAAGATCTAGTATTTCTAATTTCTCGGCGAGAGAGAGCACTTTACCTTTGAGGAATTGCTTTGACCACGTAATTGCTTTGACCACTTTACCTTTGAGGAATTGCTTTGACCACGTAATTGTTTTTTAGGAGCCATTTTTTCACAGAAACAAAGTAGCGAATGAATGAGATGCGAGGCGAACAATGCTCGAACAACGAGTGCCAGAGAGAGAACTTCCGGGTTTTCCCGATTCGCGGTTGGTTGAATTCGTGCATGCAGAACTCGTGGACAAGGAGGGCCGACTGTACTTTTAAAATAGTGGAACAAGCCTTGTTCATCTGAGGGATACATTACATAGATTTTATGCTGTAACCCTGGTGGTCAGTACTGCTCACCTTTGGGCAATGCCTTTGTATCATTAAACTTGTGGAGGGCTCAAGAATAAGTAAGAAGAGGACAAAAGGATGCAACAGTGGAGCGTTAAGTTAGTGAGCAAAGATCTGGCAGATAGAGTTTAACAGGGAAAAATAGGAAATTGTCAACTTCTGTCAAGGAAGGTAAAGAAAAGGTAAAGAAGAATATTTTTTAAGTAGTGTGAGTCTGCAGAGCTCTGAAATGCAAGGGGATTGGGGGTTTCACCATATAATTCAGAGCAGCCGAATATGCAGGTGCAGTAACTAATTAGGAAAGCTAACAGGATGTTATCAGTATGGCTAGGGGAAATGGATGCAAAAGAAGGGAAGTTATGTTTCAGTTATATGTTTTTGAGACTACATCTGGGGCACTGGTCTCTTTCTTTGGGAAACTGTTCCAGGTTTTACTGGAATAATGCCTGGACTGGGCTGGGTGTTTTCTGTGGAAGGATTGATCAGACTAGACTTGCCCTATCTGCACTAGCTAGGAACCTGTTTATTGCCATGTTGCTTGGCTGTACTGGAAGGGGGTATGTCCATATCTAACGTTGCTGGATTGAGATTGAGATTACTCTAGCTGGATTTGTAAACTTCTCGCTAGTAAATTGGATCAGCCCACGATTGAATGGTGGAGCAGACTTGATGGGCCGAATGGCCTACTTCTGCTCCTTTATCTTATGATCTTAAATAAAATCCAGGTATCAGTGATCTAAAAACACGAGGGAAAACTTTAAGAAAAGCTCCTCAAGCTCCTCAGAAATTTTTATTCAGAGCATAAAGTTGGTGCCTTCCTCTAATGCTTGGTGGGGTGGGGGTGATGTAAACCTACATGGTTTGGGGACTGTGAAGTTATATTTATTGCAGGAGTGACAGACCCCAAGAATGTCTTAGAGCCCTGTGACTGGCATTATATAACACAGAAAAAGAAATGTAATCATCATCTGGACATACCCTGCTGCAGGTAACGCACACAAAATGCTGGAGGAACTCAGTAGGCCAGGCAGCTGCTATGGTAACGAGTACAGCCGATGTTTCGGGCCGAGACCCTTCAGCAGGACTGGAGAAAAAAAGACGAGGGGTCAGAGTTAGAGGGTGGGGGGAGGGGAGGGCTGATAGGTGAAACTGGGAGGGGGAAGGTTGAAGTAAAGAGCTGCAAAGTTGATTGGTGAAAGAGATACAGGGCTGGAGAAGGAGGAATCTAATAGGAGAGGACAGAAGGCCATGGAAGAAAGAAAAGGGGTGGGGGGACAGAAGCACCAGAGGGAGGTGTATTGCAGGCAAGTAGATAACTGAGAGAGAGAGAGAAAAGGGGATGGGGAATGGTGAAAGGGGAAGAGAGAATTACCGGAATTTAGAGAAATCAATGTTCATGCCATCAGATTGGAGGCTACCCAGACAGAATATAAGCTTTTGTTCCTCCAACCTGAGTGTGGCCTCATCGCAACGGTGGAGGAGGCCATGGATTGACATATTGGAATGGGAATGGGAAGTGGAATTAAAATGGGTGGCCACTGGGAGATCCCGTTTGTTCTGGAGAATGGAGCGTAGGTGCTCGGCAAAGCGGTCTCTCAATCTACATCGGGTCTCACCGATGTACAGGAGGTCACACCGGGAGCACCAGACACAGTAGATGACCCCAACAGACTCACCGGTGAAGTGTAGCCTCACCTGGAAGGACTGTTTGGGGCTCTGAATGGTAGTGAGGGAGGACGTAGCACTTGTTCTGCTTGCAAGGATAAGTGTCAGGAGGGAGATCAGTGTTGCGTGGATTTCCAGCATCTGCAGTTATTCTCTCGTTTGTGATTGGATTCCTACTGCAGGTGTTCCCTTTGTATTGCCTATTTCTCCTCTACCTTTGTTGCCACTGAAAACTATCTTGTTTCCCCTTCTTTCCCAGAAATGGCAAACGGCCTCTAACCTGGAACATCAATTCTATTTCACTTTCCATATATATCGCTGGAGCTGGTGCATGATTCCAGTTTTTGCAACACACAAAATGACAGGGGAGCTCAGGGGATCAGGCAGTATTGATGGGAGGAAATGAACAGTCGACAGTTTGGGCCCAGTCCTTTCATCAGAACCGGAAAGGAAGGGGACAGAAGCCAGAATAAATGTAAGGGGCAGGACCAGCAGCTAGCAGGTAATAAACTTCATTCCATACATGCTGCCTGACCTGTTGAGTGTCTCCAGCATTTTCTGTGCGTTGCCCAAAATTACCAGCATCTGCAGAATCTCTTGTGACTTTAGCCTTTTCTGGTTTTGTTTCAAGTGTTCATGAATAATGCATGTTAACCCTGAGGAGCTTTCATGGAGTTTGAGATTTGCAGCCTCAGAAACATTGAGGAAAGTTATGTGAATAGCATAACAAAATGCATGTTCTCTAAAATACAAAATTCTCCAGTCATTTGGTGGCCATTTGGCTTAGAAAGGATGAAAATGCTGAAGACAATGAGGGAATTAAGAATGGTAGAAACTTACAGTGGACAAAAGTAAGTCAGCAGGAACTGCAATTTTTATAGACAGGAAATGTGCATGGAAATGAAGTTTGCCATATAGCACTAAATATCCTGTTGTTATACATGATTTGCCCTGTTTCCTTATCCATGCTTTTCAGCTTCACTTCTTTAATGAAGTAATCAAATTAACCAAAATATCATTCTAATGGCTCTCATTTTGAGGTCAACACCTGTCTGTCAGTCTTGACTGATAATGATTATAATTAGAGTGAGGATGACAGAAATAATGGTCGTTATTGCATGACCCTCTGCTTCTATAAACTATCATACAGAATGTGATGACAACCTTGACTGGCAGCAAAAATCAGTAAAGGTCCTTTTCTTGATGCTTTCTGGTCCTATATTCAGCTTCATTTATGGGTTTAGTGTGCAGTTTTTGGTTCTGAAGTGATGTACTTCAGTTGTACCACACAAAGAATCATGGCTAGACCCCGGAAAATATAGCCACTTCTCAGACATCACGAGTCATCTCTCAGTGAACTCAAATATTTACCACTGCTTTCAAATCACCAGCATAGACTTAGAAGAGGACCCCAGACATGACACAAAATTCATGTTCTTCTGGACAACAATGAACACGGCTCTTATATGCTTCTTGGACCTGAACTACCTATTACTGGTACCTCAAGAACTGGAAAAATAGCAAAATTCTCCAAATTAATTGGAAAAATAAGCAAACTAACTCTAACACTAAGGCAAACAACAGGAATTCTGCAGATGCTGGAAATTCAAGCAACACACATCAAAGTTGCTGGTGAATGCAGCAGGCCAGGCAGCATCTCTAGGAAGAGGTACAGTCGACGTTTCAGGCCGAGACCCAAAGGGGTCCCTTTGAGTCTCGGCCTGAAACGTCGACTGTACCTCTTCCTAGAGATGCTGCCTGGCCTGCTGCGTTCACTAGCAACTTTGATGTGTGTTGCTCTAACACTAAGGCTCCAGTTACATTAAATTGTGTACTCGTGGACTAGGCTACAGATAACAAAGCACTACTCTGATATAAAACTAAGATCCGATTTGACTATGGCCAATTAGAACTCGATCTGAGAGAGAAGGCATATAACTGTTTTGTTATTTGGCCAACGCAGCCCCATCATATTTCATCTGGTCCCCTTGGTCTCGTGCCACCTGGATCCAGACATCCCACCCTGCAAAAACTCATCTCAAGGAGGTAGCACCACCATTTCAGGGAGGTAGCACCCCCGCCCCCCGCAACCCCATATCCACACCCCCCCCCGCCCCCCCCCAGGTCAGGGAGCCGCTATCAATATGCAGGAGACTCCCGGAACTTTCGGGAGAGGTGGGATGTATGTGGATCCATCAGATAAATTTCAGACTTGCCAGGTTATTTATGTCAGTTTTCAAATATACTATACAAAAAAATAACCAGGAAATGCATTGCTATCTACATTGAGCAAACTAACAAAAATACAGGAGTAATGAAAAACGTCTGATCTATTATCTTTATAAACCTGAAGTTTTTTTGTTATATTTTAAACCAAGGAAATTTGAGATAAAGAATGTTAATTGACAAGTGGTTGAGTTTGTAAAACTTTCCACAAGTGGATTTTTAAAAAGATTATCTAGAGGAGATGTGGAACAGCTTTGATTTTTGACTCTCGCTTTAGTCTAGCCATTAATTTATTAATTGAGCCCAATTGAAAGAAACCTCTGACATTGAATGAATCACTATATTGTAATATTAACATAGTTATTAATGAATAATGCCAGACTTTTGAGTACATTCATATTCAAGATGAAAGTAACCGTTGTGTTGCTACAGTCAAATGAAAAAAAATGCTCACAATTGGGAATTTAGTCTCTAAAATGTACAATTAAAAAACTACTGAAAACACTGAGAGGAATATTGACCAGAAACTCAGCTGGACCAGCCACATGGCTACAAGAGCAGAGCAGAGGTTTAGTATCCTTCTGCGAGTGTCTCATCTCCTTACATTCTAAAGCCTTTCCTTCATCGAGAGGATACAAGCCAAGAATGTGATGGACTATTTTGCATTTGACAGAATGAGTACGGGCCCCAAACATTCTAGACACTCAACACAGTGCTCCAGCTTGACTGGTAAGCAAGCTGCAGCTCGAGCATTCAATACCTCCATTATCAGCTTGTGATGTAGTGTGTACCACCTACAAAACACCAGGCTTCCCTGACACTACCATCTAAACTAGTGAGCTTTGTCTCCAAGGAGGACGAGGACTGCAGGTGAATGGCAACACCACCCCCTGCAGGTTCCTCGGTGGATCACACATCATCCTGACTTGGATGTGTATTGGCAACACATGAATTAGGAGCTGGAGAAGCCTACTTCACCCCTTCAACCAGAGATCAACACTGACTGAAACCTCAACTCCACCTTTCACTCCTTTCTTTTCAAGTGGTACCCACCTCTGACTTTAACATTTTCAAAGACTCTGCTTCCACTATGTTTTGAGGAAGAGAGTTGAAAAGACTCATAAAAAAAATACATCTTATCTCAGTAACACACATCAAAGTTGCTGGTGAACGCAGCAGGCCAGGCAGCATCTCTAGGGAGAGGTACAGTTGACGTTTTGGGCCGAGACCCTTCGTCAAGACTAACTGAAAGAAGAGATAGTAAGAGATTTGAAAGTGGGAGAGGGAGGGGGAGATCCAAAATGATAGGAGAAGACATAACCCCTATTTATTTTTATACACACATCCTTTCTGTCTCTCCTTTTTCTCCTTCTGTCCCTCTGAATATACCCCTTGCCCATCCTCTGGGTCCCCCCCCCTTGTCTTTCTTCCCGGACCTCCTGTCCCATGATCCTCTCGTATCCCTTTTGCCTATCACCTGTCCAGCTCTTGCCTCCATCCCTCCCCCTCCTGTCTTCTCCCATCATTTTGGATCTCCCCCTCCCCCTCCCACTTTCAAATCTCTTACTAGCTCTTCTTTCAGTTAGTCTGACGAAGGGTCTCAGCCCGAAACGTCGACTGTACCTCTTCCGATAGATGCTGCTTGGCCTGTTGCGTTCACCAGCAACTTTGATGTGTGTTGCTTGAATTTCCAGCATCCGCAGAATTCCTCGTGTTTGCGATCTTATCTCAGTGTTAACTGAGTGACCCTTCATTTTTTAACCCTTGATTCTGGCTGGAACATAGAACATAGCATAGTACAACACACGAGCTGGCCCTTCGGCACATGATATCTGTGCCGACTATGATGTTAATCTAAATAATCCCACCTGTCTGCACATGGTCCAAATCCCTCTCTTGCTTGCCTGTTCATATACCTCCATGAATGTTGCTGTCCTATCTGTTTTACTATTATCCCCGGCAACATGGTCCAAACACCTTGTATTCTCCTTGTAAAAACTTGCCTCGCGCATCTTCTTTAAACTTTCGCCCTCTCACCTTAAAGCAATGCCCTCCAGTATTTGACATTTCCACTCTGGGATTAAGACTCTACCAGCCCCATTTATTTTATATACTTCATCATTTTCTGTACTCCCATCAGGTTCCCCTCAGCCTCCACCTCCAATTCCTCAGACTGAATATCCCCTCCACGGACAACACAGACAAAATGCAGGAGGAACTCAGCAGGCTAGACAGGATTTATACAGGGAATGAGCAGCTGATGTTTTGGACAAAGACCTTTCAGCAGGACTTTTATCTCTCTGTATCAGCTTGACAAGATCGCTCAGGATTTTTATGTTTTAATCAAGTAATTTCTCACTTTTTAAAACTCCGGTGGATACAGGCCTGCCAACTTTCCTTCATTACTTTTTTCACAGGAGTACATGAGAATGCGGGAAGATCTTATAGAGGTATTCAAAATTATGAGGGTTATACTGTAGATAGGGTGAATGCTTGCAGGTTCTTTTTCCCCTCAGGTTGGGTGAGGCCAGAACTAGAGGTCTTGGTTTAAGGTGAAAGGTGAGATATTTAAAGGGAATTTGAGAGGAAACTTCTTCACTCACAGGGTAGTGTGAGTGTGGAACAAGCTGCCTGTGGAAGTGGTAGGAGCAAGTTCAATTGTAACATTTAAGAGAAGTTTGGATAGGTGTATGGATGAGGGGGATATGATTGGTCCAGGTAATTGGGACAAGGAGAAGACCAGGAAGGTCCTTTCTTTGTGTTGTAGTACTCTATGACCTTATGACTCTAGATCTGATTAAAAAATGTTCTAGGTATTAGCCCAGTAAACCTCTTTGAACTATTCCCAATATATTAACACCTTTCCCTATTTAGAAGAGAAATGCTGTACACAATACTCTAGATGCGATCTAACCAACGTCTGATAGAATGGGAGCAACACCTCCCCACACTTTTAATTTTAATTCCTCTTAAAATAAACAAATTATCCTCTTAAATTTACACATTGTTTAGTGTCATTGGTATTCACAGCACAGGAAAGGGCCTTTCAGCCCATCATTTCCATGCCATCTCTTGTACCTACCTGATGCTAATCCCATTTACCCCTGTGAGGTCAATAACCCTCCCTGCCTTGGCGTTTGAAGTACTTGTCTAGATGTTTCTTGAATGTCATGAGATTATCTGCCACTACTACCTCTTCAAGGAGTAGGCACTCCACACTCCTCCTTCCCTCTATGTGAAAGAATTCCCCTTCTATCTGTCATTGGACCCCGCCCCCCACCATGAGGATAAAGTTCCCACCAAATTAGAAGCATGCTTTTTCATCGTTGGCGGGAGGAGAAGATGGCAGCGTGACGCAGTGCGCACGGCCTCTCCGGTGATGAATATCTGTTATCTGTCAAGTAGGATGCCGTCCACAATTCTGATTTGATGGAGGCAGATGTGAGAGCACGGAGGATCATCTGGTGAAACTTCTGAAATGCCTGTTTCGCTGCTGCCGCTACTGTGTGATCCGAATTCTCTGGAGGGGAAGGCCCCAAATCCTTGGCTTTGCCTGTTGCTTGGCGGTCGGAGCCGGGGTTGAAGCGCTCGGCAGAGACGGTGCTCGGTGCTCGGTGTTGGAGGGCTGGTCGAAGGCTCGAAGTTTTCCGACGGACTCAAAGTCGGACTGTGGTCGGGTGATTCCAGGATGCTGCACCGGCAAGTTTGTGGCGCTGGAAGCTCATGGCAGGGAGAGTTTCTCCCTTCTACCGTCTGCTTGAGATGATGAGTCTATTGGGACTTTGAGACTTTTTTTTACCATGCCCATGGTCTGCTCTTTATCAAATTACGGTATTGCATTGCACTGTTGCAACTGTATGTTATAATTATGTGGTTTTTGTCAGTTTTAGTCTTGGTCTGTCCTGTGTTTCTGTGATATCATACTGGAGGAACATTGTATCATTTCTTAATGCATGCATTTCTAAATGGCAATAAATGAGGACTGAGTGTCCTCATAATCTAACCTAATGGAGTATTAGGGATATAAGAAACAGAAAGAGGCCCTTTGGTTTATGATGATGCCCATGCCATCTCCAACTATCTATCTATACAAATCCCATTTACTAGCACCCGATCAGTATCCCGAATTGAAACGAGTCTAAATTCCAGAACTCCCCTCCCGATCATGTTGCCAAGGGTCTGCAGTGGTTCAAGAAGGCAGCTCCCTCCACCTTCTCTGTGGCAGGTCGGGATGGGTAATAAATATTGGAATCACTGTCAGGCTCAGATTCTGGAAAATGAATAAATGAATGAAAATGGATCGAGGAGCATCTGTGGTGAGAGAAAAAATGTTCCTGTTTTTTGATGGAAAGTCATTGATCTGAAATATTGACTGCAGATGCCCTCTGACCCACTAATATTTTAAGCAGTTTTGTTTTTAGCATTGGCAGCATTTTATAAGGAGAGCCAGTCAATTGGAAGGGTTTATTTTTTTTAACCCTCTGGTCGGCATTACCTGATGTTTAAACTCCTGCAACAGTGTGACTGGGGACTTAATTACTTAACTGGTCAAAAAAGATCCAAATCTCAGCGAATAGATAACCTTCACCAGAGGCCCTGCTGCTAATGTCATCATTCGAGTTTGTTGTCCTGCAGTGAAATCATATATTCCTGAGCTGAGTAATGGAGGAAGATTGGCTGCCAGAAATAAAGATATTAATAATGACATGCGTGAATGTGCGCCCTTAAATTACCATCATCCTGATGCTGCAAGATGTGATAGGAGCTAATTTTAGTTTTGTTCTAGGGGAACTAGACACCAGTCATTCCCAGAGTAAACTTAGAGAATTCGCGAAAACCAGGTTTCGCTGCAGCCATAAAATTTTCTGTGCGTCAGGCCTGCATGAGCAGGCACCTCACACACTCCACCACCAGCTAACAGGAGTCACCTGCCACTCGTTTCTAACTCTTCACCTGCAGCCTATTTGAACCCAGCTCTCATCCATGGTCCTTGTTCACCCATTGAACCAGTCAGCCTCAACCAGTTGCATCTAGCCTTCAGTTACCTTGTCGCCTTGTGTGTTCAGCACCTTTTCAGTCTTGTTTTGTGGTCCCTTGCAGCTTGTTATTTTTCAGTTTATTATTAAAGTTGTCACTCACTGCTTAGTTTTCTCCAGGGCTCTGCATTTGGGTCAAGCCTCCTCTACATCTCCTGACGGGATGGTTGAACCGACAATTGACTCAGCAGAGTAGGTTCACTTAAAGGAGGTTGTCCACCAACATGAGAGCATGATTTAGAAGCAGCAGGAAACCACTGACCATCTGCTCACCACTCTCTTCCAACTCTCTGTCTCAATACAGGAAGCCCCCCCCACCCCCCAAGCCAATCAGCTTCCTCCCTCTGACCCCTGGATTCCACTGCCCAAATGCATCGATGGACCTCCAACTCCATGCATCAAATTCCTGTCCCAGGAATCTTACATTTCGACCTCCAGCTGTCCCTGTATTCTACAGACTGAGCCAAAATTGCCTTCCTCATCTCTCTCTTGACTGGGCAAGCACAGACCAGGCCTGTCACTAACTGGGACAATAAGACCCTTGTCTGCAACAGATATGATGATTTCACTGCTGAGAAGCACCAGGTTTTTAATGATCTGGAAAGTGGAAGGGATGCAGCAGATCAAATGTTTCACCTGCATCAAGGCTCAAGCTCGGTGCTGGATTACGCTGTGGAATTCAGGACCCTCACGGCGGATTTGGCTGGAATGTGGAAGTGCTGCTGGCCCATTACTATCACGGCTTCTCAGAGCGCTTGAAAGATGAGCTGTCTACCCAAGCGATGCTCACCATCCTCAAAAGCTTCATCACTCTGGTCCTCCCTATTGATAACTGTCTTATGGAACGTCCTTCAAAACCATCAGTCAAAATTGCAGTTTCATTCACAGAAACATTTCAAGCTGCAGGAGCCTAATCACTAACATCTCCAGAAACTGAGCAGTTGTAGAAAAACCCCTTATCTCCCCCAAGGTGCAAGTGTCTGTGGAGAAACAACTTGCGTGCTTACTGTAGAGCCCCTGATCAGCAATGCATCAAATGTCTACTGCGTTCGGGAAAATGGCACCACTGTTTTGAAGGGCCTTCTCTCTGGTAAGCTCCCCCTGGCTTCTCATTCCAGCACCATAGCCTGACTCACTCTCTCTGTGCTCCTCCACACCCCGACAGCTCTACATGCACAGGAGCATCGGAGAGCACAGTGAGTCCATCTAATTCCTCCTGACCGACTCACCCAATACTCCTTTCATCTTGGGTTACCTCTGGCTGTCCACTCACAACCCTCACTTGCTCTGATCATCCGCTTCACTGCTGATTTTTTTGGGGACCTACCTACCCGACCACTTGCATGCAACCTCAGTTGACCTCACCCCATAAATCCGTGGAGTCAGAGGAAGCACTGGACCTCACCAAAGTCCCACAGGAGTTCCATAACTTAGCCATCACCTTCAGTAAAAGGGAAACTAACACCCTGCCACCTCACAGAGCAAACGATTGCGCGATTGACTTCCCAGACACCACCCCTCCTCCAGGTTGTCTGTTTTCTCTCTCCTCTCCTGTGACACAAACAATGAATGGCTACATTGCCAAGGTGTTACAGCATAGATTTATTTGACCATCTCAGTTCCCAGCCGGTGCAGGATTCTTCTTTGTCAAAAGAAAAGATGGGGTTCTTTGTCCCTGCATTGACTACCATCCACTCAACAAAGTGACCATTAAAAACTGCTACTCTCTCCCCTTGTTGGATAACACATTTGAAACACTCTACAGGACCCAGATCTTCACCAATAGAGTACTTACAAACTGATCAACATCTGCCAGGGGGATGAGTGGAAGATGGTGTTCATAACACCCACTGGAAACTACAAGTACTTGGTGATGCTTTTCGAACTTTCCAACAGTCCACCAATTTTCCAAGCCTTCATTAAAGAGATCCTCCAAGACATGCTACACAGGTATGTGTTTGTCTACATCTATGATATCCTCATCTTCTCTAAGGATCCCCAAGACCATATCTGTCATGTCCCCTCAGTCCTTCAGCGTCTCATTGAAAACCAACCGTACTGCAAGTTGGGAAAATGCCAGTTCCACACTCCAGTCATTTCCTTCCTGGGTTACATCCTTTCATCCCCAAGGCATAACCAGGGAAAGTGCATGCCATTATTGTATGACCCCAACAATGCTTCTTGGCGCTTCTCCAACCTCTACTGCTATTTCATCAGGAATTACAGCTAAAGTGCTGCTTCTCTCACCCCTCCCCAAGTCATCTACCTCACCAATAACCTTGATCTGCTGCCGCGGACAACGCTTTCGAGAAGCTCAAGGCACACCTCAACCCCTCTCCCATTCTTCTCCATCCAGACCCCTCAGGACCTTTTGTGGTAGCGGTTCACGCCTCTGATGTGGGTGTTAGCGTGCCATCCTCTCCCAGTGAGGACCGAACAGGAAGTCACACCCTTGTGCCAATTTCTTGTGCAAGTTTAACTCTACACAGAGCCGTTATGGAGAAGGAGACAGGGAGCATCTCGCCATTAAACGGGCCTTCTAGAAATGGAGACATTGGTTGATGGGAAACACCGAACCCTCCCTGATCTGGACTGACCACCAGAACCTCATATCTGTACAACAGATCTGCCAACTCAACACAAGCCTGGCCCACTGGGCCCTCTTCTTCAAGTAATTCAACTTCACCATCTCCTACCAACCCGGTTCCAAGAACACCAAAGTGGGTGCCCTGCCAAGTCAGAGACAGAGATCGACCCCCAGCCCATCATTCCATCCTCCCAGATCCACGCTCCGATCGTCTGGAACCTTGGGAACCAGATAGACCAGGCCCTGTAGCATCAGCCTGCACTGCCTGACATGCCTGACAACTGCATGTATGTGCCAGTAGCCTTGAGCTCTGAGATACCTCAGTGGGGCCACTCCTCACCCCTCCTCAACCATCCAGGTGCACGACGGACCCTGGATTTCTGCAGTGCCGGTTCTAGCAGGCCCACCATGATTGCATTTGTTCGTCGCTACCTGCCCTAAATGCACCCTGTCCAGCCAATGGTCCGCTGGGCTCCTGTAGCTCGTATAGGTCCCTCAATGCCCATGATCCCACATCGCCATGGATTTCATCACCTGTTTACCACCTTTTGATGGGGTTCTGGTGATCGTGACAGTGGTGGACTGGTTCTTCAAGGTGGACAACTTCATTGCCCTCCCCAGTCTTCCATCAGCCGTTGAGACAGTGAACTTGGTTGTCCAACAGGTAATGCGCTCCATAGCTTCCCTCATAGGCCATTGTGTTGGCATGGGGCCCACATTTTGTCTCCTGCTTCTGGTGAGCTTTGTGTTCCCTCCTCCACATCTCAGTGGGTTTCTCCTCTGGCTATCATCTGTAGACCAGTGGTCAGTTCAAAAGAGTCAATCAGCAAGTGGCAAAGTTTCTGCGATGCTTCACCTCCTCTAACCCTTCCACTTGGAAGAGGTATCTGCTCTGGGCTGAGCTGTGCCACAATATACACACCTCCTCTGCCACAGGCATGTCAAATACCTCATGGCTACCAACCCCTATTGTTCCCTGTGGAGGGCCCTGGCTCGCTGATATGGGAATGGTTGAAAGAGGGCCTGGAGGAACATCCCAGCTGCTATCTGCGACTGCTACCACCAGGCTAACCACTGTCAGTGCCCAGCTCGATGACTCCAGCCTGGGAACCTTGTCTGGCTGTCCACCCGAGATCAGCCCCTGCACACTAACCCCTGCAAGCCCTCACTCCGGTTCGCTGGTCCTTTCACGATTATGTATCACATCAATCCAGTCACTCACCGTCTCCAGCCGTCACCATCCCTCAGGATCACACCTTCCCTCCACGTGCCCTGCCTCAAGTTTGTTTTCCGTGGACCACTCAGGCCACCTCAGCCTGAAATTATGGAGCCAAGGATACCGTGGGATGGTCCAGTGTACACGGTTCTCCGAATGATGGATTCACGCCATCTTGGGTGGGGTATGCAGTACCTGCTCAATTGAGAAGGGTTCAGCCCGAAGTTGAGATCTTGCGTGTCGTTCAGTTACATTTTGGATCCACCACTCATGGAGGCATTCCACCAGAACCATCCATATTGTCCTGGGCCATTGGGGGTCGGCCAAAAAGTGGAGGGTGGGGGCTCCTGTCAAGCCTGCACATGTGGGCTCCTCCCAGTCTCCATCCAACTATTAGGAGTCACCTGCCACTTGTTCTAGCTCATCCCCTGCAGCCTATTTAAACACATTCGTCATCTACTGTCCTTGTTCATCCATCGAACCAGCCAGCTTCAACCAGTTGCTCCTAGCCTTAGTTACCTTGTTGCCTTGTGTTATCTATTCCCTTGTTTCATGGTCCCTTATGACTTGTTATTTTGCTGTTTTTTATTAAAGTTATCGCTCACCACAATTGTCTCAGCTGCTCTGTGTTGGGTTCAAGCACCCTCTAAATTTCCTGACACTGGAGTTGCCATTGGCTACAAGAAGCCCACTGCCAACTGACTCCCTTAACATCCCACCAAGCAGAACATTAAAGCAGTCGTAAATGGTGCAATGGATTCCATTGACTTCCAGCCTCAAAGCAGCGTTGCAGGCCACTTCTGAAAGGGTACTTATTAGAAAATGAGTCCGAAGCTGTATATTTCTATGAAGCTTGTTAGCCAGCCCTAGCACAGTTGCTTCAACTAAACTGTAGCATTCCTAATGCTTATGTTAGGCAAGGGAGATCACTATGTGCAAAATATTCAATTAGCCTTTCATTTTGAAGAATAAACTAATAAACACATTTTCATGACTTGCTACAAAATGTTTTTTTCTTTCTTATGGATTAGAGGTGTCATGGAAACCTGACATTGCCAGAGTTTGCACACATCCTGAGCCACCCTAGTGACGTAGGCCCAAGGTGGAGGCCCCATATGTCCCATTGTGTCTTCATTCAGTTTTATTGGAACCAACACGTTCAACTGGCCTGCAGCCAATCCTGCCCAACCCTGGAAAATTCAGAACACTTCCTTCAATCTTTCCTTCCTTTTCCCTCTAACTATAACAAGCTGTTATGTTCAGGCAATTTCCGACTGTTTTTCTGCAGAAAGGGTTTGGAAAAAAAATGCTTTTGTATGCTGGGCATTGAAATTAAAGTAGATTTACACAAGTTACATAAAAACGTGTCTGTACAAAGGATGATTAATATCCTAATAGTCGCTGGTTTCCCTAAGGATTGTAAACAATAAACAATTCATTAATCTGTCTTGACAATCAATAAACCTTGACCTGGAAATTTGTTATATTTTATTGCCATTAATTTCACTCTTATTGGTGGTTTACACTTCCATCTGAGGAACCCAGGCACCCCTCATAGTCATTGCTCTCAGCTCATGTCCAGGCACATAGCATATGCAAGCTTATTGCTTTAACTTCACCAAAATGATGGTAATGGCATTGTTCCCATATCAGGTGTAATACAGCCTCTTTCACCAGACATTCACATAGCTGAGGAGTTGGAACACTAAACAGATTTCAGGTGATTTCATGTGAGGTCACTGAATGAGTTTAAAAGCTTTCCTTCAGCAAGACCCACACCATATATATCAATGTTACAAGTGGCTACACAGGCTGATAAGATGGTTAAGAAGGCTTATGTAAAGGGGACTTAGTACATGCGCTCTGGTCCTGTCCCAGAATTCAAGAATTTTGGATTATGATACATAAACATATTGATGAAGTTTCAGGTATTCAACTCCCTTTCTGCCCCAGACTTTTTGTCTTGGGAGACACACTTGGGTTACTTGGGGATAAACACTCTCAAAATTGGATCCAGGCAAGTATGATGGTAGGAAGACAAATTATACTAAGAGGTTGGAGGAACTTGGGGGGACTGTCATTTCAAGAGTGGGTCACAGAATTAGCCAAAGTGGCAGCTTTTGAACACATGTCTTACAAACAGTTTGATAGATTAGACATCTATACACAAAAATGGGGCAAATAATTAGGTTTCCTGGGGGGAAATAGTGGTGAATGTGTGGAATGGCAGTTTTTTATATTATTAGAGGTCTAATAGACACACATGGTCATTATATTGATATTTATTTCTGCCATGTTTGTTTTAATTTTATAGATAATTTTATGTTTTGTAAGCTATGATTTACATAACTGACTCAAGGGTTTGGGGGAAAAATTTGTAAAAGAATTCAATAAAATTTAAATCATAAAAGAAAGAAGGCTTATAGAATGCTTGTTTTTATTAGTTGAGGCATTGAGTTCAAAAGTCAGGAGGTTATGTTGCAACTTTATAAAACTCTGGTTAGGCCACATCTGGAGTATTGTTTGCCCCATTACAGTATAGGAAGGATGTTGAGGCTTTGGAGAGGGTGCAGAAGAGGGATACTGCCTGGTTTAGAGGGCATGTGCTATCAGCAGAGGTTATATAAACTTGGGTTGTTTTCTCTGGAGTGTCGGAGGCTGAGGGGAGATCTGACAGAGGTTTACAAGATTATGAGAGGCACTGATAGAGTGGACAGAGAGTATCTGTTTCTCAGGGTAGAAATGTCTAATACCAGAGGGCATGCATTGAAGGTGAGAGGTGGGAGGTTCAAGAGGATGTGAGGAGTAAGTTTTTTACTCAGAGAATCGTGGATGCCTGGAATGCGCTGCCTGGACTGATGGTAGAGGCAAATGCATTAGAGGCTTTTAAGAGATGTTTGGATAGGCACATGGATATAAGGAAGATGGAGGGATATGAACGTGGTGTAGGTAGGAGTGTTTGGGTGTTTTTGATTTGCTTTTTAGCTGGCTCGGCCCAACATTGTGGGGTAATGGCCTGTTCCTGTGCTCTATGTTCTATCTATGTATAATGACGCAGTCTCAGTGCATCTAATCTTCTTCAGATCCAGTCCACTGCAGAACGTTCAGAGCAACCAGATAAGAGCTATCCACAAGAAAAACCTCTGCACCCTTCTTACTACAGAGCCAGACAAGATGCAGTGGAGCAAGAGAGCACGGTATCTTATTAGTAGCTAATTTCAAAGTAGAAAATGGAATAGAATCAAACATCACAGCTCGGAAAGATTGTGAAAGTGAAGCACCACAGCAGTGAACTCCTCACTTGATCCATTTACTATTACTGCTCTACTCTAGAGAGTGCGCTGGCAACATAGCTCCTTCCTGCTCCTTTCCAAGGACCAACCTGTCTGGAATTTGTGCGTTACCAAGTATATCAGAGTCACAGTGAATCAACCCTGTTTGGGCATCATTTGTTAAGTGTGAAATATTAAGTTGAGCATTTTTTCCTTTCAGAGCATTATTTTCTATATTAGATGGCACGGCGCTAATTGTTGTAAGGACCAAATATCTCACAGTTTGTTATTATGTTGGTGTCAAAAGCATGTATCACTTGCAGGCTGCACCTCCCCCCCAGCACAATCTTCAGCCTGCGCTGGCCATTCACACACACAACACATTTACTGTATGTTTCAATGTACATGTGACAAATAAGAAGTTCATCTAACTTAATCAGCCCTGAGCTGTTTGATCTGTAGGTGAACTTCAAATACCCTCATCCATTCCTCCATTTCTGAACAATGACGTTTCTGCACCTACCTCACCCCCATTTGTTATTGAACTTCTGATTAATTTCTCTGATACCTTTACCTTTGATTTTTCTCAGTTTTACTAACTATTTTCCCAGGCAACCACTTGCTTAAACTCTACCACACCCAGACCCTGACACCTAAACATGAGTCATTGTTCACTGATTCTGCCATTATGAAGAGTCTCAGCTCCTCCTCTTCATTACATGCTGTGTTGAAAATCCTCATCCTCGTTACAAAATCCCTTCATGTTTTCATCCCTCCTACCTTTGATTAATTTACAAATAATTTGCTATGTCAAGATCCCCTGACCAAGTATATTGTTCTATTGTATAAATTACGTTCCTCTTTGCCACCCATGTACGAGTCTTTATTCATCATCTTCTCAGCTTCTCTTCTTCCAAATCTTCCTTAAAACTTCAGTAGCTCCATTAGCCACTCACAGTTATTCTTGCTGAACCATGACGACCAATGGAGTCGTGGCTAACATAGTACAGTTACTCTAGATGTGTACGTTGTGTTAGTTTGAGCAGTGGGAATACTACATGGTTGACAAAATGGCACAATGTAGGATATTCTGAAAAAAAAGTTCAGCTGTTCTAATGGATTATATTCAGAATACTTAAAGAACAACAAGGAGAGTAAAACTCGCTTTCTGACAGTTTAACTTCTTTTTTTAAACCTACTGGATCCCACAGCTATCTTGATTATACCTCTTCCCACCCCGTCTCCTGTAAAAATGCTATTTTATTTTTTTTCAGTTCCTTTGTCTCAGCCGACGTCTGTTCTTGGAATGAGGCTTTCCTTTCCAGGACATCAGAGATGCCCTCCATCTTCAAAGAACAGGGTTTCCCTTCCTCCACCATTGATGCTGCCCTCACCTGCATCTTTTCCATTTCCCAGATATCCGCGCTCACCCTATCTTCCTGCTGCCTTAACAGTGATAGAGTTCCTCTTGTCCTCACCTGCCACCCCCATTTACTGAGCCTTCACATATAACCCATCATTTTCCGCAACTTCCACCATCAAAAGGATCCTACCACCAAACACATCCTTACCTCCTCCTACTCTATGCAGAACTCACGCCCTCCATGATTCCCTTGTCCATCCGTTCCTCTCCATCCAGGCCCTTGTCCCTGCCAGCAGATGAAGTGCAACACCTGCCCATTTACCCCCTTTTTCACCTCGATTCAGGGCCCCAAACAGTCCTTCCAGATGAGGCCACACTTCATCTGCAAATCTGCTGGGGTCATCTAGAGTATCTGGTGCTCCCAATGCAGGCTCCTCTACATTGGTGAGACCCGTCATAAATTGGGGGACCACTTTGTCGAGCACCTCCGCTCCATCCACCAACAGCGGAGCTTCCCGATGGTCAAACACCTTAATTCTGATTCCCATTCCCATTCCAACATGTTGGTCCATGGCTTGTTCTTGTGCCTCAAAGCGGCCACTCTCAGCGTGTAGGAGCAATACATTATATTCAATCTGTTCAGCGTCCACTCTGATGACATGAATATTAATTTCTCCTTCTGTTTAAAAATAATTCCCTCCCCCTCCCCTTCTATTCCCCACTCTGGCCTCTTACCTCTTCTCACCTGCCTATCACTTCCCCCTGCTGCCCCTCCTCCTTCCCTTTCTCTTATGGTCCACTCTCCTCTCCTATCAGATTTCTTCATCTCCAGCCCTTTACCTTTCCCACTCACCTGGCATCACCTATCACTTTGTGCCCATCCTTCTTCCCCACCACCCACTTTTTTATCTTTGCATCTTCCCCCTTCCTTTCCAGTCCTGAAGAAGGGTCTTGGCCCGAAACGTCACTGTTTGTCCCTTTCCATAGATGCTGTCTGACCTGCTGAGTTCCTCCAGCATTTTGTGCACGTTGCTCTGGATTTCCAGTATCTGCAGAACTTCTGGTGTTTAACTTAATATATGCCTGTATATTGAAAGGGAAACTGTGGCCTGTACAGGGCAATAATGTAACTGTAATTAAGTCATGGCATTCAAAGTAAATTAGAGCGATAACAAGTGCATCAAAGGGAAGACATTATTTGGATCAATGAACTTTTTCTTCTGACAGACAGTTTGAAACAGCACGTTACTAAAGGAGCTAATTGACTACAGATAAATATCCATGGAAACTATTCTCTCACCAAAACGGTGGGTCAGCTGACCTCAAGGGGTGGTACCAAATTGTCCCGAAAGAGGGAATTATCTGAAGGAAATGACAGTGGATTTGATTTCCATTTGTTTCTTCTCTTTCTGTTCAAAGCTATATTTTATTGGCAAGTGTACAGTTCTCACATGAACTTGCATTTAATAACCCCAGCATATTTGCTCTTGCAGCAACCCTCCATGGATGAAAAAGGAATATTTAGTTCCCCTCACGGCTTTAGATGTCCCAAATACTTTGTATTTTACAGCCAGTGAAACACTATTTAAAGTGTAGTTACCAATGAATTGTTGGAAATATGTGCACAGCAAGCTCCCATAAACAACAATGTGATAACAATCAGATAATCAATGTTAGTGATGTTGCCAAGAGCAGACACCGAGGATAACTCTCCTGTAATTGTACAACAGAGGGCTAATAATGGGAATGGAGTCAACAAAGAGGCAGGAAAGCAAGCAAGAGCACTGTGTAATGATACTGAAAATGAATAAACAGGGATGAAAAGATACGACCCATGGCATCATTAATGAAAAGTCTATTCAAAGTAGCACATTAAATTAATGGCCCAGTTACACTGCAATCTCTGCTTCGATCAATATAATTTTTACTTTGCATCAATGCACAAAGTGCTGTGCGCCTGCAGTGAGAAGTTACTGACTTAAGAATGAGCTAAATTTGGCAGGTGCTGTGGGATTTACACCAGGAGGGCGTTCTCACAGGTGTTTCACACAAACCATGGAGGAACTATAAATGATACAAATCTATTCTTCTAAATATATAAGTAACTTTTTGTTCTGTTTTCTGTTGTTTGACTGAGATCTCCAACCTCCTGCTGGCTGGGTTGATTGCTGGTCTGAAACGAAAAAAATAAAAAGCCTCGGGACCTCAGGAACGGGAAGTTGGAAAAGACACTCATTGAGGGAACAGCAGTAGGAAGGGTGAGCAGTTTCGAGTTCCTGGGTGGTTATTTCTCAGAGGATCTATCCTGGGCCCAACACATTGATGAGGTCACAAAGAAGGCCCTCAAAGACACGCAAAGCTGCTGCACAGGTTGACTCTGTGGTTAAGAAGGCATACGGTGTATTGGCCTTCATCAATCGTGGGATTGAGTTTAAGAGCCGAGAGGTAATGTTGCAGCTATATAGGACCCTGGTCAGATCCCACTTGGAGTACTGTGCTCAGTTCTGGTCGCCTCACTACAGGAAGGATGTGGAAACCATTGAAAGGGTGCAGAGGAGATTTACAAGGATGTTGCCTGGATTGGGGACCATGCCTTACGAGAACAGGTTGAGTGAACTTGGCCTTTTCTCCTTGGAGCGATGGGGGATGAGAGGTGTCCTGATAGAGGTGTATAAGATGATGAGAGGTATTGATCGTGTGGATAGTCAGAGGCTTTTTCCCAGGGCTGAAATGGCTAGCACAAGAGGGCACAGTTTTAAAGTGCTTGGAAGTAGGTACAGAGGAGATGTCAGGGGTAAGTTTTTTACTCAGAGAGTGGTGAGTGTGTGGAATGGGCTGCCGACGGCAGTGGTGGAGGTGGATATGATAGGGTCTTTTAAGAGACTCCTGGATAGGTACATGGAGCTCAGAAAAATAGAGAGCTATGGGTAACCGTAGGTAATTTCTAGGGTAGGGACATGTTTGGCACAGCTTTTTGGGCTGAAGGGGCTGTATTGTGCTGTAGGGTTTCTATGTTTCTAAGGAATGCCAGTGGCTATACTTCATTCGGAGGTTGAGGCGATTTCGTAAGTCACCAAAAACTCTGGCAAGTTTCCACAGAAGTACTATGGATTGCATCACTGCCTGATTTGGAAGCTGCAGTGCACAGGATCAAAAGAGCTTGCAAAAGGTTGTAGACTGAGCTAGTTCCAGCATGGGCATGAGAACTGAGCTAGCTCCAGCACGGACATGGGAATTGAGGCATCTTCGAAAGATGGTACCTCAGAAAGGCAGCATACAATATGAAAGACCCTCACTATCCGGGATATTACTACCATCAGAGAGGAGGCACATGAGCCTCTTGTATGCTGAACAAATGTGGCAAGATGATAACCTTTTGCCAGATCTGATACAAAATGGAAATGCTGATTATGTAAACTTGTTGAAATCAATCTAGAGTTCTGGGCTATAATATGGCCAGTTGGAAGGTGAGGCGCTGTGCACAACGCACTTCGTGGGAAAAGTCTAAACTGACAAAGACTCAGAGGTCCAAATAAGTCTGAGATGGAGAATAAAAGAGGCAGGAAACTGCACGCTCCGGGTCAACTGTGCACCCTGAACATTTATTTTCTGTAATGAAGACAACATCAGTCAATTTTCTAAACTTTGGCTTTCACCCTTCTCCTTCCACCAGAAAAAGCATAAAGGTTCCCTTGTCTTCACCTTTCACCTGTCTGTGATATTCAACAGATTGCTCTCTGTTATTTCTGACACCTCCAATCACTACCAGACAAACCTTAACCCTTTTCTCGCCTTTCTGCACTGCAATGTGAGCATTCCCTCTGTTACTTGGAGGCACAACAATCTGCAATTGCTGGCATCTGGAGCAGTAGAACAAGCTGCTGGTGGGACATAGCAGGCCTAGCTGCATCTGTAGAGGCACAGGGATAGTCGATGTGTGGACCCAGGACCCTGCAACAGGGCTGAGAGTGCAAAAGAGAGACAGTCGGTATAAAGTGGAGAGGAGGATGGATGAGGCAAGCGATAGGTGGATTCAGCTGAGGAGGGGTTGATAGGCAGATGGAGCCAAGTGCGGGAGGGATGGCACTGATTAGTGGCTACTCCTTAAACGTAGCCCTGATGGGAGTCAGCAAATATTCCCGTTTAGGACTACTACAGCTGAAAATCACAGGAACAGCCATGCGTGCTTCAGTAAGCGACAGTGTGTTAAGATGTTTAACAAATCTATCAAGATCGATGAACCCCAGATGTCAGACTCAGGTTGCGAGTGCAGTTCCACTTTAAGAAAATGGAAGCATGGATGCTGAGCTAGCTGCAGGTACAAATGAAACACTGCGGCTTTAGACACCCGCTCCCGACTATTCTGTTGCTGAATGTACAGTCTCTATAAAATAAAACTGAAGAGCAAGATTGCTGTTACCAGAGGGACATCAGGGACTGCTGTATACTTTGCTTCATGGCAACATGGCTATCCCCTGCCATCTTAGATGCAACACTGCAGCCCGATGGCTTCATCATTCTCTGTGGAGTATGCTTCATGACTAACTTCATTACGGTCCACAGGAAATTTTCTGTGGTCGTGTCATCTATTTTAGTGGCTGAAGGAGTTTTCCACCTTCATCCTGGTAGCAGTGTACGTTGCACTTCAGGCTCTGGAGGAGCTGAGTATCACACTCAGCAGTCATGAAACAGCGCATCCAGATACCTTCCCTTTCACTATGGGTGATTTCAACCAGGCCAGCTTGAATATGTCCCTGAACATCACCAACGTATCACCTGTACCACCAGAGGAGCCAGCATACTCAACCACTGTTACACCACCATCAAGAACACTTATTGTGCTATCCCGCACTCCCATTTTGGGAAGACCAATCAGCTGGCTATACTACTACTGCTGCCAGCATATAAGCAGAGACTAAAGACTGCAACATCAGTGCCGAGGACCGAGAAGGCATGGACAAGGGAGGTAGAGGAGTGATTACAAGACTGCTTTATGTGTCAGTGTACTGGACAATATTCAGGGACTCATCAAAAAATCTGAATGAATATGCTCCAGTTGTCACTGACTTCAAGACCTGTGTGCCTTCGAAAACATACTGGACATACCCAAACTATAAGCCGTGGATGAACCAGGAGATTCGTAGTCCGCTGAGGGCCAGATCCGTGGCATTCAAAACCAGTGATCCAGTACTATACAACAAGTCCAGGTTTGGCCAACAGGAGGCTATTTTAAAGGTGATAAAGTAAATCAGATTGGTTCACATCAGCTCTGGCAGGGATTGTAGGCCACCACCTGCTACAAAGCAAACCCAACATCATGAATGGTTGTGATGCTTCACTCCCAAATGAGCTCAATGCCTTTTATGCACACTTTCAAAGGGAGAATAAAGCTGCCCCTGTGTGAATCCCTGAAGCATCTGGTGACCCTGTGATCTCTGTCTCGGAGGACCATAAGTCCATAAGACATAGGAGCAGAATTAGACCATTCCGCTCATCGACTCTACTCTGCCATTTCATCATGGCTGATCCCAGATCCCATTCAACCTCATACACCTGCCCTCTCACCATATCCCTTGATGGCCTGACCAATCAGGAATCTATCAACTTCTGCTTTAAGCTCACCCATGGACTTGGCCTCCACTACAGTCTGTGGCAGAGCGTTCCACAGATTCACCACTCTTTGGCTAAAAAAGTTCCTCCTTATTTCTGTTCTAAAAGGTCACCCCTCAATTTTGAGGCTGTGCTCTCTAGTTCTGGATACCCCCACCAGAAGAAACATCCTCTCCACATCCATCCTATCTGGTCCTTTCAACATTCAGTAGGTATCAATTAAATTCCAGTGAGTACAGGACCAAAACTGCCAAACACTCCTCATATGTTAACCCCTTCATTCCCGGAATCATCGTCGTGAACCTCCTCTGGACTCTCTCCAATGACAACACATCCTTTCCGTGCTATAGGGCCCAAAACTGTTGACAGTACTCCAAGTGTGGCCTGACTAGTGTCTTATAAAGCCTCAGCACTATCTCCTTGCTTTTATATTCTATTCCCCTTGAAATAAATGCCAACATTGCATTTGCCATCTTTACCACAGACTCAACCTGTAAATTAACCTTCTGGGGTTCTTGCACGAGGACTTCTAAGTCCCTATGCACTTCTGATTTTGATTTTTTTTCCCATTTAGATAATTGTCTTCACTATTTTTCCTTTTACCAAAATACATTATCATACATTTCTGAACGTTGTATTCCATCTGCTACTTTTCTGCCCATTCTTCCAATTTGTCTAAGTTGTGCTGCAATCGCATTGCTTCCTCAGTACTACCTACCCCTCTACCTATCTTCGTATCATCTGCAAACTTTGCCACAAAGCCATCAATTCCACTATCTAAATCACCGACAAACAATGTGAAAAATAGGGGTCCCAATACTGACCCCTGAGGAATATCACTAGACACTGGCCGCCAACCAGAAAAGGCCACCTTTATTTCCACTTGCTGTGTCCTGCATGTTAGCCATTCCTCTATCCATGAGGGTGTCTTTCCTTTAACCTGTAGGATTTTATCTTGTTAAGCAACCTCTTATCAAATGCCTTTTGAAAATCTAAGTAAATAACATGCAGTGCTTCTCCTTTGTCCACCCTGCTTGTTACTTCTCTGAAGAATTCTAACACAGGGGTCCCCAACCTTTTTTGAGCTGCGGTCCGGTTTCATATTGACAATATTCTTGCGGACCGGCCGACCCGGGGGGGGGGGCGGGTGGGTAGGGTTGCCAATGGACAAGAGTAGCAGTCAAATACGTTGTTTACCCCGAGAGACTACAATGACCATGAAGCCTTGCGCGGGCACCAGTGCGCATGCGTGATTTGCGCATACATGTACGTGCCGATCTTTTCTACAAATCATTTTTGGCGATTCTGTGGGGGGGGGTGTTAATCACGACTGGAATATAGGTGATAAGTGACTAATACACTCAATTTCATTTCTAAAAGGGATTATCTATTGAATTTAATATTAAACACACAGCGCATATTTTCCTCGCATGAATATAGTAATAAGTCAATTATCAGGGGAGGACAGGGGAGCTTGAAGTAAGTGTTGAACGAACTTCCAGTAGTAGTGGTAGAGGCAGGTTCGATATTATCATTTAAAGAAAAATTGGATAGGTATATGGACAGGAAAGGAATGGAGGGTTGTGGGCTGAGTGCGGGTCAGTGGGACTAGGTGAGAGTAGCGTTCGGCACGGACTAGAAGGGCAAAGATGGCCTGTTTCCGTGCTGTAATTGTTATATGGTTATATAAGTAAGTCAATAGCATCGTAACGTTTTAAGTAACGTTTGGATATTAAACACACAGCACATATTTTCCCCATATGAACATATAAAATCATTGCAACGCACCAATATCACTGAATCAGTGGGCGCCCTGGGCTTGTTTTCCTGCAACAAGACGGTCCCATCGAGGGTGATGGGAGACAGCGATACTCGAAGGGGGTTCCTTATGTCCAGTCTATTCCGCAATTTGGTTTTCGTTGCATTCATTGCAGAGATATGTTGGAAATGGAAGCAATGTTTTCAGTGCTTTCCTGACTATCTCAGGATACTTAGCCTTGTCTTTGACCCTGAATGCCGGCAGAGATGTTATGTCAAACATACTTTTCAGCCCGTCATCATTTGTAAGCTCGAGGAGTTGATCTTCTTCCGGCACTGACATGGATGACACGCGGGTAATGACCTCGCATGCGTAATGGCTCAACAGTGGACATGACAAGGAATGAGGAAGGGTGCAGCTGACTCCTGTCGCCAAATCATATCGTTTCCTCGCGGCCCGGTGGTCGGGGACCGCTGTTCTAACAGATGTGTCAGGCAAGATTTCCCTTTACAGAAACCATACTGACTTTGACTTATTTTATCATTTGTCTCCAAGTACCTCGAAACCTCATCCTTAATAATGGACTCCAACATTTTCCCAACCACTGAGGTTAGGCAAACTGGCATATAATTTCCTCTCTCTTTGTCTTCCTCCCTTGTTAAAGAGTGGGGTGACATTTGCAATTTCCCAGACTTCTGGGACAATGACGGAATCAAGTGATTCTTGAAAGATCATTTCCAACGCATCCATTATCACTTTAGCAACCTCTTTCAGGATTTGGGGATGTTGTCCAGCTCGGGCAGGTGACTTGTCCACCTTAAGACCCTTCAGTTTGCCTGGAACTTTTTCCTTTATAATAGCACTCCTGCTCCCTGACATTCACGGACCCTCTGGCACACTGCCAGTGTCTTCCACAGTGAAGTCTGATGCAAAGTACTCACTAAGTTCATCTGTCATTTCTTTGTCCCCCATTATCCAATATCAATTCTCACCTCCTTTTTATTCTTTATATAAAATGAAAAAACTTTTAGTATCGAGCTTTATATTATTCAGCTAGGTTGAACTCATATTTCATCCTTTCCCTTCTTATAGCTTTTTTAGTTGCCTTTTGATGGATTTTAAAAGCTTTCTAATCATCCAGCTTGACCCTGCCATTTGAGAATTTCTTCTTCTGTGGGACATATCTATCCTGTGCCTTGTGAACAATTCCCAGAAACTTCAGCCATCTCTACTCTGCCTTCATCCCCGCCAGTATCCCCCTCCAATCCACCTGGGCAAGCTCCTCTCACATGCCTCTGTAAATCCCTTTATTCCATGGTGATACTGATACATCTGACTTATGCTTCTCGCTCAAGTTGCAGTATGAATTCAATATTATGATCATTGCATCCAAAAGGTTCCTTTGCATTAAGCTCCCTAATAAGATCTGGGTTATTTCACAACACCCAGTGTAAGATAGCCTTTCCCCTAGTACGCTTAAGCACAAGCTGCTCTAAAATGCCATCTCATAGGCATTCAACAAATTCCCTCTATTGCGATCTGACACCAACCTAATTTTCCCAATCCCCTTGCGTATTGAAGTCCCCCATTAAAAATATGACACTGTCCTTATTACATGCCCTTTCCAACTCCCTTTGCAATCTCAACCCCACATCTTGGCTACTATTTGGAGGTCTATATATGATTCCCATAATGTTTTTCACCCTTGCAGTTTCTTAACTCCACCCACAATGATTCGACATTCTCTGACCCTATGTCACCTCTTTCTAAAGATGTAATTTACCAATAGTACCATACCACCACCTGTGCTTTCCTGCCTGTTCTTTCAATACAAAGCACATCCTTTGAGGTTGAACTCCCAACCTTGATCTTCTTTCAGCCATGACGCAGTGATGCCCTCAGCATCATACTGACCAATCTCTAACTGCTCCATGAGTTCGTCCACCTTATTCTGAATGCTACGTGCATTTAAATCCAACACTTTCAGCCCTGCGATCATTGCCCTTATGAATTTTGCCATAGTGGTACAACTTAACTCTTTCAAAAAATGCTGGTGAACGCAGCAGGCCAGTCAGCATCTATAGGAAGAGGTACAGTCGACATTTCGGGCCGAGACCCTTCGTCTGTACCTCTTCCTATAGATGCTGCCTGGCCTGCTGCGTTCACCAGCATTTTTTGTGTGTGTTGCTTGAATTTTTCAGCATCTGCAGATTTCCTCATGTTTGCAATTTAACTCTTCGCTCAGTCTGCGGTTGTATCCAATCATTAGCTTTTCCTTCCTTGCATTCATATTACATATTACATAATCTACTTGTAAACTGCTGGCTCATCCTTAGCTCTATCATACTGGTTCCCATCCCCCTGCCATATTAGATTAAGCCGCTCCCAACGATGATGTCAGAGCATCTTTCCAGAGGGTGAACTTTCGCAGGAGGGTGTCAGGCCCTGTTGCTGTACTTGGTAGGGCTCTGAAAGGCTGTGCTACCCAGCTGGTGGGAGTGCTCAAGGACATCTTCAATCTCTCACTGCTGCAGCTGGAGTTACCCACCTGCTTCAGAAGAGCAACAATCATACCAGTGCCCAAGAGGAGCAGGGTGAGCTGCCTGAATGACTATCACCCAGTGGAACTCACACCTACCGTGATGAAGTGCTTTGAGAGGTTGGTTGTGGCCAGAATCAACTCCTGCCTCAGCAAGGACCTGGACCCAATGCAATTTGCCTATCATTACAATAGTTCTACAGTAGGTGAAATCTCACTGGCTTGGATCACCTGAATAATAGTAATACTTAGGCCAGGCTGATGTTTATTGATTACAGCTCAGCATTCAACACAATGTCCTTCTCTTACCTGCATACAGGCAGAGGCTAAAGAGCAAGACTCCAGAGATTAGGACAACAACGAGGTGGTCCTGGGAGGCAGAGGAGCGGATACAGGATTGCTCTAGTCGATGGACTGAGCCATGTTCAAAGACTCATCTGTTGATCTGAATGAATACGCATAGTTGTAGTGGACTTTATAAAGCAGTCGTAGACAAGAATGTCCCCACAATATCATCTTCCCCAACCAGAACCCCTGGATAAACCATGAGATCTGCAATCTGTTGAGGGTTAGATCAGAGGCATTCAAGTCTGGCGGCCAAGAAAGTTACAAGAGGTCCAGGAATGATCTCTGGAAAGCAATCTCATGGGCAATGTGGCACCTCTAGACCAAACTTGAATCGATAAAGGAGACTCGACATCTGTGGCAGGGTTTTCAATGCTATCACCTCTTATGATGTAAAATCAAGCAACACAGGTGACAACAGGGCTCCACTTCCAGATGAGCCCAATGCCTTCTGTGCTCACTTTGAATGTCAAAACATTGAGCAACCATCACTAACACCCACAGTCCCTGATGACCCTGTGATTTCACTCTCTGAGACCAGTGTGAGGGTGTACCTGCGGAAAGCATCTGGCCCAGATGGGGAACCTGGCCGAGTGCTAGAGACCTGTGCTGATCGACTGTCTGGAGTGTTCACTGAGATCTTTAACCTCTTGCTTCAACAGTCTGAGGTACCCATCTGTTTTGAGCAGACTTCAATTATACCGGTGCCTAAGAAGAACATGGTAACCTGTCTCAATGACTATCATCCAGTAGCATTTATATCCACAGTGATTCAGTGTTTTGAGGGGTTGGTGATGAAACATATCAACTCCTATCTGAGAAACAACTTGAATCTGCTCCAATTTGCCTCCTGGCACAACAGATCTCCAGCAGATTCCATTTCATTGGCTTGTCACTCAACCTTGGAACAACTGAACAGCATGCATCAGGATGCCCTTTATCAACTACAGCTTGGCATTCAATACTATCACACTGTCAAAACTAATCAATAAGCCTCAAGACTTTGGTCCCAATGCCTCCTTGGATCCTCGATTTCCTCACTTATGGACCCCCGCAAGTTCGTAGTGGCAACAACATCTCCTCCATAATCTCCATCAGCACAGGTGCACCACAAGGCTGTGTGCTTAGCCCCTGCTCTACTCGCTTTGCACCAATGACTGCGTGGCCAAGCACAGCTCCAATGCAATATTAAAGTTTGCTGTCAGCATCACTATCATAGGCTGATCAAGGGTGGTGACAAATCAACATGTAAGAGGGAAACTGAAAATCATAAATAGAGTCTAGAGTAAGATGAAATAACAGATGTCACCCCAGATAAAGAACAAAATTCCAAGAAGTAAATGAGATTTTGCACCACTCAAATATTAAAACCAATTTAAATAGCATGCATGCAACACACATAATATGCTGGTGGAACGCAGCAGGCCAGGCAGCATCTATAGGAAGAAGTACATTCGACTTTCAAATTTCTTACTATCTCTTCTTTCAGTTAGTCCTGACGAAGGGTGTCAGCCCGAAACATCGACTGTGCTTCTTCCTAGAGATGCTGCCCGGCCTGCTGCGTTCACCAGCAATTTTGTGCGTTTTGCTTGAATTTCCAGCATCTGCAGATTTCCTCGTAAATAGCATGCATCACCATTTGAAGGTGCAGTGATCTTATTAGTGTTAGGAACACAAGCCTCGGGTTCATTGGCATATGTAAATCATGCACTTTTCACATGAAGTTTAATCTCCTTTGCTGGACTTGTGTCTGGGCAACTTCCTCTGACTGATCTTGTCAGAAGAAGTTGCCCAGGCACTTGTATTTCAGCAGAAACTCTAAAATGATAACAAATAACTGAATTTAAAGTTGTTTAGTAATTATTTTCAGTTTTCAATTTTAAAAAAGAAGGAAATTAGGACAGGACAGATCAGCAGTGAGTGTGTAGTACAGACTTTAAATCAGTGAAAGCTGCCAATTACCATGGGAAGCATGGCAAAGGTTGGAGCCGTATTCCCCACCTGCCCATAAATCTGCCCAGGCAGCAGTCTACATATGAGTGACAGCCACAATTTGTTCCTGTAAGCAACCCAGCAGAAAATAGAAACCATAAAACTGTTGCTAGTATAAAATAATACAGAAGAGATTTGCTTATGTCTTCCATAATTTAAAATTACCTTTGTTTAAAGTGGCTACCAAGATTACAGAAAACACTCATTGATCATTTTGTGTCAACAGGAATACCTTGGGCAACCCTTACTAATGTGCAGATTCACCAGTGTAAATCTGATTATTGGAATCCATTTGTATTACTTATTGACATTGTTGGATTTTATTCAGACAGATACTGCATGAAATTAGCCAATATTGTATTGGACCTTGGACAGACCACACCTTGAGGATTGAGTGCACTTCTGGTCTCCTTACTGAAAAAGGGCAGACCTTCCAAAACTGAGTATAATGAGATTGGTTTCCAGGTCTGGCAGGTTTGCTGTCTGAGGGAAGATTGAGCAGACTCGAACTGTGGTGTCCAGAGTTCTGAAGATTTAGAAGGGATCTCAATGATCTTAAAGAGCTCACGGGGTGGATATTTCCCCTGCTTGAGGGATCCTGAACCAGGGGTCACCGCCTCAGAGAGCAAAGAGTGGAAGATCATTTAGAACTGACATGAGGTGAAAATTCTTCACTCAGGGGATGATAAATCCTCGAACTTCTCCACCACAGGGGTTGCAAAGGCTCAGTCACTGCATTCTCTTCAAACTGCAATTGGCCGATTTCTGGACATGAAGGAGTCAAGGCATATAGGAATGGTGGAAGGAAATGGAGGTAAAATTTATCCATGGTCTGGTGATAGGTGCAGGAAGCTTGAAGAGCTAGGTGGATTGCCTCTGTTCCTAGATCTTATGCTCTTGTGTTTCCGGTGATGGACAATAATTAAAAGCATAGTAACACGGTCAATTTAACCTGCCTCGAAATGAGTTGAACTTTGTCCTTCAGCAAGGCTTCCAGGTGTTGTACTGTGTGGGCAAGACCTTGAGGTTTTGTGTCCTTGTGTTGTGAAGAAAGTTAATAAATAAGTGCAGTCCTACAGAATGGAAGTGGATTTTAGTGCGCTGTCCACATTGCAACTCCGCCATCAGTATTAGGTCCTGCAGTCTTCAGCTGGGCAGGGAGTGTACCTTCCTGGAAGTATTGTTTGTCCACTTGCTTGTGCAAATCAGGGACAAGTTGAGTGTGTTGTTAAATAGATTAGGGATTGACTGCCACATATGCATCGCAAGTTGTAGTAAACTTTCACTGCAATCAAACCAACATTTCTTGAAGGCACCACTGGAGGCTGCCCACAGCGAGGTCACTCTCAGTACACTGAGATGATGCCATGGTGAGGAAGACTATCAGCCCAAGTGCTGGAAAATTAATAGATCGATGCTTGATGACCAGTAAAAGCACCGTATTAAATACAGCATATTTACTCAGAATCAGATTTATTATTACTGACATATACTCAGTAGTCACTTTATTAGATACTTCCTGTACCTAATCAAGTGGCTTCTGAGAGTATGTTCGTAGTTTTCTGGTGTCCTTCCCTTCAAGGTTCAACGTGGTGTACATTCAGAGCTGCTCTTCTGCACACCACTGTTGTAATGCATTGTTAATTGAATTACTGTCACCTTCCTGTCAGCTTGAACCAGTCTGGCCATTCTCCTCTGACCACTCTCATTATCAAGGCACTTTCACCCACAGAACTGCCGCACATACATTATGTATGTATATACAATATACACAATAGATTCCAGTTAATGGGACACATTGGGACCAGTATATATTGGCCCAATTAAGCAGCTGTCCAGTTTAGCCAAGTTTCATTGAAAGAATTAAAATTCATGGAAAGAAAGGAAATACAAACTATTGTTTAACTGTGTCCAATAAATATTCCATTTAAATACATACAGAATAAATTGGAACACTATCAATATGACTACCATACTATAAAACTGTGTATTAGTTCCTGATAGTTATTGATGGAGGAATTCATCCAGCCTACGCTGTCATGTTCTATTGATTGACTGTAAATGAACAAACTCAGTGCAGACACTTAGTACAGATGATGGACTGCCTTCATACAATGCTTTCAAAGATCAAAGTAAGTGTATTATCAGAGTACATATATGTCACCATATACAGCCCCAAGATTCATTTTCTTGTGGGCATACTCAGTAAATCCAATAACCATAATGAGGTACTGTACATGGGTTCAGTGTCAATTCAGAAATATGATGGCGGAGGGGAGGAAGTTATACCTAAAATGTTGAGTGTGCGTCTCCAGGCTCCAATACCCCCACCTTAACAATAGCAATGAGAAGAGGGCATGCCTTGGGTGATGGGGGTCCTTAATGATGGGTGTAAGCCTCTTTGAGTCATCGCCTTTTGAAGACATCCTTATTGCTGAGGAAGCTGTAAGTCAGCTCCTTCATGGTACCACGATGGAGCTGACTGAGTTTGCAATTTTCTTCAGCTTTTTCCATCCTGTGCAGTGGCCCCTCCCCACCAAGGGTGATGCAACCAGTTAGCATGTTCTCCACAGTACATCTGTAGAAATTTGCTGGAGTCTTTGGTGTCATACCAAATCTCCTCAAACTCGTGACATAAGATAACTTCTTTGAAATTGCATCAATGTGTTGGGCCCACACAGATCTTTAGAAATGTAGACATAAAGGAACTTGAAACTGCTCAGCCTTTCCACTGTTGATCCCTCAATGAGGACTGGTGAATGCTCCCTCGACTTCCCCTTCCTGACATCCACAGTCAGTTCTTTGGACTTAATCACGTTGAGTGCAAGGTTGTTGTGACACCACTGAATCAGTTGGTTTATCTCATTCTTGTCTTCCTCCTCATCATGGTCTGAAACTCTACCAACAATAGTTGAGTCATCAGCAAATTTATAGATGTTATTTGAGCTGTGCCGAGCCACACATTCGTGGACGTAGAGAGAGTAGAGCAGTGGACTAATCACTCATTCTTGAGGTGCACAAGTGTTGTTTGTCAGTGAGGAGGAGATGTTGTTTCCAATCTGCACTTTCTGTGGTGTCCCAGTGAGGAAATCAACAGTTCAGTTGCAGAGGGAGGTACAGAGGCCCAGGTTTTAAGCTTGTTGTTTAGTACTGAGGGTATGGGGTATGGTGTTGGCAGAAACTCAGATGGTGATGAAGAGGATGGTAAGGACTGGGCACTGCACAGGATCAGAAAAGGTTGAAGAGTGTTGCAAACAGTGCCAGATCCATCATGGACACTGACCTCCCCAGCATCGAGGACACCTTCGAAAGGCGATGTCTCGAAAAGCAGCATTTATCATTAAGGACCCCCATCACCCAGGACATTCCGTCTTCTCATTGCTACCATCCGGGAGGAGGTACAGGAGCCTGAAGACACACACTCAACATTTTAGGAATAGCCTCTCCCACTGTACCATTAGATTTCTGAACAGAGAATGAACCAACCCATGAACACTACATCACTATTTCTGCTCTCTTTTTGCGCTCCTTATTAAATTATTTATATATTGCTTGTTGTAGTTCATAGCTTTTTAATGCATTGCACTGTACTGCTGCAGCAAAACAACAAATTTCACAACATTCAGTATGTCAGTGATATTAAACCTGATTCTGATTCTGATGCAAACTGAGGGGTGAAGCAAGCATGTATTCAACATCCACAAGACAAAGACCCTCTACCATCCTGCCCTTTCTGTCCAACTTTATCCTTTGGCAATAGAGGTTCAGTGCAAGATTGCCACATCTGGACCACTACTTAAATCTCAGGAGCAAGCTCTCAGAGAAGCCAGGCATGACGCACGTTCTAACAACATTTGCATGTTTGAAGAAAATAAGAATCTTCGCATCAGTGGGTCAAAATATGGACCCAGAAGGGATTAACCCCATCCAATAGACATTTGGATGATGTAAAAGAAATATAATTGCAAGCGATTGCAGACTGGTGTGCTGGATAGACTGATAATGGAGCCAGGCAGTTTGGCTAACTGCTCCATTCTGTTGCTAAGCAAATGTTACCGTAGACTGCTCCACAATATCAACTTTTGACTCCTCTGTGGACTCTTCTGTTATCACTAACACCTGTGTCCATCTTCTGAGCACCTGCTCATAAAAACCTAGGAGATGAATTTGCTGTCCTTTCACCTCTGTTCATATAACCATTCCCACTTCTTCCAGGTGTGACACTGATTTATATACCATTCGTCCAGCCTGGCACACAGTAGTCATTGTGCTACTACACTGCATCTGCTGCGCAGGGGTGACCAACCCTAACTGAACCATCATTCTGCTGAACAATCTGCAAATGAGCCTCTGAGCCTTCAGCTGCTTGTCAGTTTAATTCTCCTTCCTCCTATCATATAGCTGTCTCCGTCATGAGCAAGGTACTTGCCACAGGTTTAGACAAGTGTTCACGAATAGTAGTCATAGTATAGTCATAGTCATACTTTATTGATCCCGGGGGAAATTGATTTTCGTTACAGTTGCACCATAAATAATTAAATGGTAATAAAACCATAAATAATTAAATAGTAGTATGTAAATTATGCCAGGAAATAAGTCCAGGACCAGCCTATTGGCTCAGGGTGTCTGACCCTCCAAGGGAGGAGTTGTAAAGTTTGATGGCCACAGGCAGGAATGACTTCCTATGACGCTCTGTTTTGCACCTCGGTGGAGTGAGTCTGGCTGAATGTACTCCTGTGCCCAACCAGTACATTATGTAGTGGATGGGAGACATTGACCAAGATGGCATGCAACTTAGACAGCATCCTCTTTTCAGACACCACTATGAGAGAGTCCAGTTCCATCCCCACTACATCACGGGCCTTACAAATGAGTTTGTTGATTCTGTTGGTGTCTGCTACCCTCAGCCTACTGCCCCAGCACACAACAGCAAACATGATCGCACTGGCCACCACAGACTCGTAGATCATCCTCAGCATCGTCCGGCAGATGTTAAAGGACCTCAGTCTCCTCAGGAAATAGAGACCGCTCTGACCCTTCTTGTAGACAGCCTCAGTGTTCTTTGACCAGTCCAGTTTATTGTCAATTCGTATCCCGAGGTATTTGTAATCCTCCACCATGTCCACACCGACCCCCTGGATGGAAACATCTACACGTATCTATACAGATGGGTGTGAAAAATGCCAAAGGGGCAATGATAAAATGCCAGAGATAAAGATATTCACCTAGTAATTCCACCTCACTGTCAACATGTGTAGGAAATCACTAAAAGGTTATCTGAATGTAAAGGGCATGGGCGTCTGGGTCTTCCGGCATACTATCAATGTCAGGGAATCTGTTGAGGCTGCATCCTGCAGCCTATTCCACTGTCCTGCAAGGGGCTTACTTGGATAGAAACCCGATGTCAAATGAGGCATCAAAACCAGAGAATGCTGGGAACACTCAGCAGGTTGGCTGGCAGTTGTGGAGGGAGAATGTTAACATTTTAGATCAATGACCTTTCATTAGGTCATTTTATTCTCACCCTCTGCAGTTTTTTAAAAAATCACCAGAAAGGGCACGAATAGGGGGAGAGGAGAAAATCTTGGATAAAGAATTTCCTCGACACTGGCTGAGGAACTCACCAGCCCAAGTGAAAGGAAGCAAGCAGACCCCCTATTCGTATCTGTAGTCCTGGTGCAGGGATAGTGAGGGTGTCAAAGGTCACGTGGAGTAAACAGGAGAATAGTGTTGAGAGGGATAATAAATCAGCCATGATGGAATGGCAGAGAAGATTAAATGGGCCAAATGGAATAATAATGTTCCTATGTTTTATGGTCTTATGGTCTAAACATGACTATTACTTTCTATCCTCTTTCCAGTTGTAACTGGCTGCTGAGGCTCACTCACCGTGGTACTTACAGTGACAGTAAACTTTATGTGTGGACACCATAATGGATGTCAAAGATTGGGACAAACTATAAGTGTGTAATTGTGCCATGTCACTCAATATTCTCTCATCTCAAAATACCCATCTTTCTTTATCTTACCCATGCACTCCTCAGCAAAAGTTGTCAATGAGCACCCGATTAAGAGGCTCACGTTGTGCTCTAGCCCTGAATGGATGGCTGATGCAGCTTCTCATGATAAAACCAAAAGCTGCTGGAATTGCCACTCTGAGGGAGGAACTTCCATGATGACTGATGATTCCTGCCAGGAAAATGAGACAATGCTTTTGTCCGCACTCAAGCTCCACATTTCCTTAAGATGTTTATCTCATTTCAGTGAAGTCATCCTGCATTGAAGGCTTTGTCATGTTCTTGCCAAGCTGGCCCACCCTTCCAATAACAACACAGTTGTTTCCTTGGCAGAGTCTATAAAGCGGTACAAATTTGAAAAGGCGACAGTCCGTGACACAGTTAGCTCACTGCCTCATCTGATTGAATGATACTTAAATCAATTTTCTGTGTAAAGTGTTTTAGCTCAGCTATCGTCATTATGGCTTTATTGGACATTGAATTATCTGCTCCATAATAACAGGAGGGGACTTTTCCTTGTCAGATGCAGAACAAAAAATAAAGAATGTAATGACGAGTTAATACAATTTCTGATCTCTCATTCTAATGCCATAAATACATTTATTTATTAAAATGAGGATAATCCTGGACTTTAACAGAGAGAGATGAATTTCATATTGGGGAGAGGGTGATGAGGAAGGAAGGGGTGGTGGCTCTCTGTTGTGAGGTTAGGAAGGCAGGAAAGATGGGCTCCTTGACTATCCTGGGGTTAACTACAGGATTTCTTTGACTAGGATTCCAACATAAAGACAACCTGAGAGACAGGTAGGAGGGCTTTTGGGTGGGAAACAGGCAAGGGTATTAACTTGGGTGGAAGTGAGAGAGATTTGGATGGAGGAATGAGATTTGTGCTAAGGGAAGGCTTCGGATTTCAGGGGATGGACTGATGGGCCAAAACTGGAAACTCTGTCTAGATTGGAAGGGAGTGAGTCATAGCTGGGGCCTTGTGGTTGGATGGAGCAGTCATGGAGTAATAATTGCTGATGGAATCCCAGATAACCATCCAAGGGGAATCAGTATGTTCATTGGATGAGGTGTCAGTTTTTGGTTGTGTTCTTCACTGATGTTCAACAAGTCTGATCACGGAGAGGAGAGAAGAATAGAGGACGATAGTCAGATGCTGTAATGATAGTCATGTGATACAGGTGGTTATCAAGAGTGTCCTTTGATACTGCGGTTTTAGAAAGGTTGTGGTGATGTGGGGTTACTCTACAGGTACAACTTGAAAGGACCATGAATATTCAAGCATCCTTTAGCATAAAATAACACTGTGAAGTCATTTGACTGAGGGTTTCAGACCTGCTCATTTGCCCTCACTAGTTTCTCCAGGCCAAAGGAGCACGGCCACATGTGGCTACATATACATACACTGTTAATATAAGGGTAGTTGACTCCATTCTAATATTTAAATAATCAACCCTATTTCCAGAAGTAACTTTGCCACCTATTCTTCATCATTCCATCTTTAAAACTGGATTTATTGGGATGAATAGATCCAAAGTCATTCAGTTTCATGTTCAACACTGACAATCAACAGAGGTATACCTCAAAAATATGTGCTTAGCCCACTGCTCTACTCTCTCTATCCTCATGACTATATGGCTAAGCATAGCTCAAACACAATCTATACATTCACTGATAACAATGTTGTTGTTGCTAGAACCTCCAGTGGTGATGAGGAGGTGTACAGGAGTGAGACAGATTGACTGGTTGAGTGGTGTCACAACAACCACCATCAATGTCAGCAAAACCAATAAATGATTGTGGACTTCAGGAAAGGGAAGTCAGGAGAAGAAATGCCAGTCCCCATCAAGGAGTCAGCAGTGGAGAGGCTGAGCGGCTCCAAGTTCCTGTGCATCAACATCTCAGTGGACCTGTCCTAGACCCAACATGGTGATGTAATCACAAGGGAAGCATGCCAAGCACTCTGCTTTGTCAGGAGTTTGAAGAGATTTGATACATCATCATAGATTCTCCTATGGATGTGTTGTGGAGAAGATTCAAACTGGTTGCATCACAGTCTGGAAGACACAGGAACACAAGAGGCTGTGGACTGTTGTCAATTCCTTCATGGGCACAATCCTCCTCTCCTTGGAGGACATCTTCAAGATGCCCTGGCTCAAGAAGGCAGCAACAGTCATCATCCAGGACATGCTCTCTTCTTGTTACTGCCTTCAAGGAGGAAGTTCAGAAGCCCCAAAACCCACACTCAACAATTCAGGAACAGCTTATTCCTCCAGCACCAGATGTCAGAATGGTCTGTGAACCAATGACCACAACCTCATTTTCCCTTTTTTTTGTGTTGCTTACTTACGTTGTCAATTGATAGATTCACGTCTTTGCTTAGTATGGCTGCTGCAAAACAATACATGTCATATGTCAGTGATAATATTAAACCTAATTCTAATTCTGATTCTAGATCTTTTCCACTTCAACCGCAGTGTGACCCCATTCTTGTTATATCATGAAATTGACTCTTGTTCACCCAGTCCCTTATTACGTGCTAATTTTTGTTCATAAGACCTACAAAGGATACACTAATCTGAATTTACATGCCTAGCCTGGATATAACCATTTAATAGAATGAAATGTAAATTAAATCACACCATTAATGTGTCTGGTTGATAGTGTCCCATTATCACTCTCAGTTTCAATAGCTTTTAGTGAAACTGAAGTGAAAACAGCAATGATAATTGGGAAACAGAAACAGGGTCTTCACTCTCCTACAGCTGTGTGAGTAGAGGTTCTCCCTTTGCAATACTCCTTCGTACAGACCAGGATATTGTAGGCACATACAACCTGTCCTTATGAACTGTCCATATGAATTTTGCAAATTCTCCCTCTGGGTGCTCCAAGGCACTTACACATCACAAAGATACACTAGTAGGTTAAGTTCCCACTGTAACCTGTCCCTAGTGTAAATATATGTCAAAGCATCAATGGAAGAATTGATGTGTATATAAAATAGAATAAGCTGGATGATTACAGAGTGGTAAGAGGAGGAACAGGACTGAAGGGATTTCTGACTCAGGCAGTGGCATGGATCTATTTGCTTTTTCTCTGTTTTAGTAAGTAAGGTAAGTTGATTGGGTTTGGCATCGTTAGGCTACATGGGGTAAAAAATTGATGTCACAGTATATTAGTCCTGGATGTTCAAGTGCTCTAGAGAATTCAACCATTCTTGCCTCTCTGTGTCTGTGCAATTTTAGTTGTAAAATACAGCAGGCAATGGCAACTCCTAAGTTCCTATTTGGAGCTCTGTTTGGCTAATGAAAGAGTAGAATTAACTTTTATATGGCCAGATTCTTAGACATTTTATCCGTGATTAATAGCTTCCCTGAGGAAAGCAAATATGTTGACTGTGGTTCATGATAGAGTTTGAACTGTTGAAAGGATAATTAATGATTGAAGTATTTTTCCTTGTTCTTTATAATCTTTCAGTAGTTTTCTGTTCACTTTAATTTGCACATTTATAATATCTTTAGCAAAGTCAAAAGTCTTAAGCCACTTCACTGATGCTTAATTAACCAAAAGTCAACTGTGATCAGAAAGTGTCATTGAAGCAGGTGAGCATCTGTCGGTTTTTTCTGGGGGTGGTGTCTAAGGAGCCTCTTAATATAGGTGTAAAGCTGAAGATGTTCAGGCCGAAAATTTGTTAGATTTTAAGTGACAAAAGATATGGCCACCAGTAGAGGGCAGGAGGAAGTGGGGGTTGCAAAAGAGACTGGGGTGGGGGAGTTCAGTGTTCTCAGAGGATGGAAGGATATGATGAAGACGGAGAGGAGGGAGGTGCTGGCTGCAGAACATCATGCAAGGGGTTGAATACCAGGATGATATTTTTAAGATTGAAGTGACGTTGGATGGGAACCTAATTAGGTCAGTGATGAGAACTGTGATGAATTGGCAAATGGGACTTTGGATTCAATAAGTGAGCAAAAGATAAACAATAGAGTTTTGGATGTGCTCAGGTCTCATAAATTGGGAAGGCTATCCGGGAGTATATGAAAATAATTGATTTGAGGGCAGCGACAATTATCCCTGAGGCTCAGCATCGGATGAACTATTCAAGTGATGTTAGAGTGGTGGAAAGGGGAAAAGATCAGGTCAGAAATTTCACAAAGGATCGCATTGGTTTCCATGCTTTGAGTAGTCTAGGTGCCTCGATATTCCTTTCTGTCCACTATTTGTTTCTGTAATCTATAGCAATATTATGACTTAGCACCGTGCTGCTGCTGCAAAACAAAAAAACTCACATTCTGTAAATCAGTGATAATAAATCTGATTCAATCCAGGGAATCAGGGTGTTTGTTATAGATATCATCACAGCAGAACCAGAACTTGCCATTGTGCTTGTCCCATCAATTTTCTGGAAAGAAAGCAGTAAAAGATTTTCTCCCTCCAGAACAGGCGACTACAAACATCAGACCCCCCCCCCACCCCACCTCCGGCTGTAATCCGGTCCTGCAACCATCAGCCCCCCTCCCCCTCCGGCTGTAATCTGGTCCTGCAACCATCAACTCCACCCCCGGCTGTAATCCAGTCCTGCAACCATCAGCGCCCCCCCCCCCGACTGTACTCCAGTCCTGCAACCATCAGACCCCCTCCCCCCCCGACTGTAATCCGGTCCTGCAACCATCAGACCCCCTCCCCCCCCGGCTGTAATCTGGTCCTGCAACCATCAGCCCCACCCCCCGTGCTGTAATCCGGTCCTGCAACCATCAACCACCCCCCGACTGTAATCTGGTCCTGCAACCATCAGCTCCACCCCCGGCTGTAATCCGGTCCTGCAACCATCAGCGCCCCCCCCCCCCCGACTGTACTCCAGTCCTGCAACCATCAGCACCCCCTGCCCCCCGGCTGTAATCCAGTCCTGCAACCATCAGCAGCACCCCCCCCCGGCTGTAATCTGGTCCTGCAACCATCAGCCCCACCCCCCGTGCTGTAATCCGGTCCTGCAACCATCAACCACCCCCCGACTGTAATCTGGTCCTGCAACCATCAGACCCCCTCCCCCCGACTGTAATCCGGTCCTGCAACCATCAGACCCCCTCCCCCCCCGGCTGTAATCTGGTCCTGCAACCATCAACTCCACCCCCGGCTGTAATCCAGTCCTGCAACCATCAGCGCCCCCCCCCACGACTGTACTCCAGTCCTGCAACCATCAGACCCCCTCCCCCCCCGACTGTAATCCGGTCCTGCAACCATCAGACCCCCTCCCCCCCGGCTGTAATCTGGTCCTGCAACCATCAGCCCCACCCCCCGTGCTGTAATCCGGTCCTGCAACCATCAACCACCCCCCGACTGTAATCTGGTCCTGCAACCATCAGCTCCACCCCCGGCTGTAATCCGGTCCTGCAACCATCAGCGCCCCCCCCCCCCGACTGTACTCCAGTCCTGCAACCATCAGCACCCCCTGCCCCCCGGCTGTAATCCAGTCCTGCAACCATCAGCAGCACCCCCCCCGCCCCCGACTGTAATCCGGTCCTGCAACCATCAGCCCCACCCCCGCTGTAATCCAGTCCTGCTGTAATCAGCTCCCCCACCCCCCGCCAGCTGTAATCTGGTCCTGCAACCATCAGCAGCACCCCCCCCCCCCGACTGTACTCCAGTCCTGCAACCATCAGCCCCCCTGACTGTAATCCGGTTTTGCAACCATCAGCACCCCCTGCCCCCTGGCTGTAATCCGGTCCTGCAACCATCAGCAGCACCCCCCCGCCCCCGACTGTAATCCGGTCCTGCAACCATCAGCCCCACCCCCGGCTGTAATCCAGTCCTGCTGTAATCAGCTCCCCCGCCCCCGCCGCCAGCTGTAATCCGGTCCTGCAACCATCAGCCTCCCCCGCAGTTGTAAATCCAGTCCTGCAACCATCAGCCTCCCCCCCGGCTGTAAATCCGGTCCTGCTGTAATCAGCTAAAAATGTACACACCAGGTCTGGAAGCTTTCAGTTTGGTCAACCCAGCACACTATTTGTATACTTGTTTTCTGTACTTCCAGTTTCCATTATTTTATATGTTTTATGTCATAAATCTTAGGAAAAATGACTAAATCCAATATAATGCTCGGAATGAATTTTCCAAATAATTTACCAAAATTCTCTGGACTGGGCAAGTTCTGGCAGATTGGAAGACAGTGAATGTCACTGTTTAAAAAAGGATGTAGGGAAAGGGGTTATCTACAAGCCAGTTAACTTAACGTTTGTCGTTGGGAAATTGCTTGAAGCTATCATTAAGGAAGAAATAGCAAGACATCTGGATAGAAGGGGTTCCATCAGGTAGACATGGGATGGATTCATGAAGGGCAGGTGCTGTTTGATAAACTTACTGGAGTTCTTTGAGCATATAATGAATTGAATTGAATTGACTTTACTTTTACATCCTTCACATACATGAGGAGTAAAACTCTTTACGTTACGTCTCCATCTAAATGTGCAATGTGCAATCATAGTAATTTGTAATAATTTATAATAAATTGGACAGTCAACGTAATATAGAGTACACTCAGATCAGTAAAGGTGGGGACTCAGTATGCAGCCCTGAGGGGCTCCTGTATTGAGAGTCAGAGGGGCAGAGGTGAGGAAGCCCACTCTTACTACCTGCTGGAAATCTGACAGGAAGTTCAGGATCCATCTGCACAGGGCACTGTCAAGGCCGAGGTCTCTGAGCTTCTCGTCGAGCCTGGATGGAACTATGGTGTTCCATAGTGGATAGAGGGGAACAGGTGGATGTTGTATACTTGGATTTCTAGAAGGCATTCAATAAAATGCCACGTAAAAGACATCCATAACATAAGGATGCATGGGGTTGGGGGTAAAGTATTAGCATGAATAGAGGATTGGTTATCTAATAGAAGCAGAGAGTTAAGATAAATGGGTATTTTCTCAGGTTGGCAGTCATTGTTGAATGGAGTGCATTAATGTACACATACTGCATGTATATATACACAGTGGATTCCAGTCAATTAGGGCACATCAGGACCGGGATATCTTGGACCATTTAAACACCTGCCACAATTAGGCATAGTTTCATGGAAATAGTTAAAAAGTTATATAAATAAACATTAGCATTTAAATGAGTAACAAATTATGTACAAATTAGAACCTGACAGCACGATAAAGCAGTGTATTAGTTCCTAGTAGTTATTGATGGAGGAATTTATCCAATGTATACTGCAGTGTTCTTTTGATTGACTGCAATAAATAAAATCAACTCTGACTCCTAGTGAAGATAGTGGACAGCTTTCATACAATGCTTTCGTTAATTCTCTTCCAAATCTTCATATTTATTGTTACAATACCTTCAAATTCTTAGTTGTTCTTAACTTGTTGAAGTAGTGAAATCATTTCATTTTCACTCCTGGCTGTTTCTGGCATCTCTAACCCTGAGTGCTTGAAACTGCAGTGAGCAAAACAGCTCTGAATTGTCTTCCTGTTTACCTCTCACCAACTATCAGTGACAAGAATTACTGCTTTATGAACACAAACACACACAACTGACACTATATAACTGATGCTTATAAATTTACATGTCTGTACATTGTGACAGAGTCATAACACAAAGACTTTTACTCCCTCACATTGTGGGATGGATGTAAGGTTTAAATAAATTTAATTCAATTCTTAATGACGCTAAGAACTGTTCACTCCAAGCATGGTGTAGTGTCTAACAGCCACATAAGTGCAAGCAACTGGCACTAGTTAGAAACTGCTCAGCCACAGTCATCTGCCCCAGTTAAGCGGCATTGTGTTCAAAATAAATGAGAAGAAACCCGGCAAATTTCTTGATTAATTTTTGTTCTTTAAGAGTTGCCCCAAATAAGTGGCTGCTGTTGTGCAGGGGGACTTGGGAGTGCTTATGAATGAATCTCAGAAGGTTGGTTTGCAAGTGGAACAGGCTATCAAGATGGCAAATAGAATGTTAGCCTTCATTGTCAGAGGGATTGAATTTAAGAGCAGTGAAGTTTTGCTGCAGCTGATCGGGGTACTGGTGAGGCTGAACCTGGAGTACTGTGTTCAGTTCTGGTCTCTTTACTTGAGGAAGATACACTAGATTTGGAGGCAGTGCAGAGGAGGTTCATCAGATTGATACTACAGATGAGGGGATTAGCCTAAGAGGAGAGCTTTAGTTGCCAGGGACTATACTTTCTGGAATTCAGAAAAATGAGAGGGATCTTATTGAAAAATATAAAATAAAGAAAGCAATAGATAAGATAGAGGTATGCAAGTTGATTTTACAGGAAGGTGAGACTAGAACTGGGGGACTCAGCCTCAAGATTCGGAGGGAAGGATTTGGGATAGAGATTTGCATTTCCCAAAGAGAAGTGAATCTGGAATTCTCTGCAGAGGGAAGCAGTAAAAGCTACCTCATTAATATACTTAAGGCACAGTTAGATAGATTTTTGCCTAGCAAGAGAATTAAGGGTTATGGGGAAAAGACAGGTAGGTAGAGCTGAGTGCATGGCCGGTTTAGCCATGACCTTATAGAATGGTGAAGTAGTCTTGATGGGCCAGACTACCTACTCCTGCTCCTATTTCTTTTGTCCTCATAAATTTTACATGTAATTTTCCATGTAATGCAGTTTCCTATGCAATGTCTACTCATCAGAGTCTGCTGCCTGAGAAAATCTTGTACAGTATAGAGTTTTATGAGCATCTGTTTTTTAAAAGCCTTTGACTCCCCAAAGGCTGCTGGGAAGATCTGGTGGAAATTACCGAAAATTGTAGCCAACTTGTAGTGAGTTAACAAAGTCGCCTGAGACAATCAGGGTCACAAGTGCTTTGAAATCCTTTGCAACATGATCATTTTGGGCAGCATCTGGTGATGTTTGCCATTCAGGTTAGACAGTTGCTAAATTGATACAATAAGGTCACTAGTATTAATTCAGGCAAAGCTGTGAAGTTCAAAACTGTTCCAGCAGAATCAGACAAAACAGAAGAGCAAGCTGTCTACTTGTACCAACTGGCAGCATTCCTGTCAGACGGTTTGAACTGTGGTCTTACAGTTTCTGTTTCCATTGCCCTAAAGCCGTGTTTTTAGATTCCTGTTTCTGCCAAAAATCTTCTTCATCAGTAGTGCTCGAGAACTTTTGCACTCACTGCGTCTGCTGTTGCTCCTTCAAAAACTCTTTCAAGAAAAGAAAATTTCCATTTAAAGTTGTTGTTCTCCCTTAGTTGGAAATAAATGATTGCAAACGGTATCATTTCTGCAATCCTTGCTTGCATGGCAATTGAAGGGCCCAGGAAGAATTTGTAACGGGTTAATATGGATTTGCCCCTGGGTGGGTGGTATTCCCGTCCCTACTTGGTGAATTCAGTTCAATGTATCAACAGGCAGAAATATCTTTGGTGCCTGTGTTTCACAAGAGAGGGTGTAAATGAGCTGTCCCTTCTGCCCTTCTGCAGTCAAAAATTCATACATTGAGCACAGGGCCTTTTCTGCAGTAACATAAAGATGACACTGGTCTTGAATTTCTACACAACTGGATAATTCCAAGCTATGACGGGCAAAATATACCAAATAAATCATTTTCATGTGCACTGATGCATCAAGCAGGTGACAGAAGCCTTGCTTGACTGGATAAGCTCTTTCATCACTTTCCCTGTGGAAAGGTGGCAGCAATTCGAGCAGGCTCAACATAGTTAACAGATGCTAGGTTTTTCTAAACTGTAGGACGCTGCACATGTGTAGATCTGTAAGCACTAGAGGTCCAATGCCAAGAACTCACCGTACAAGAGCAGAGAGAGCTTTTGTCCTATTAATATGTATTTAGTTCAGTAATACAACCATTCAGTGTCTGCAGCAGCCCTTAACGAGCTAAATCTTTGTTAGATATTGCAGTTACACATCCACTTCTCCGAGACCGTGAGCATCTTGCAGCTGTCTCAGTCTTTCACAGAGGTGTTAGAATGACACTACCAAGCTGACCAGGCAAAATCAAGAGCAGTTCATTTTGCACCACAATGTGCTGGCCTGTGGCATGGTGTCAATATCTCTGAGGACCTAACCTGGTTGCCGTAATGTATGGATCTATTTCTTTTAGAGCAGTGACCCCCCCCCCCCACCCACAGCACTACGTATTGATCTGTTGTCTGCGCATGCGTTGTCTGCACATATGTATTGTTCTCTCTCTCTCTCTCTCTCATTGCAAAGCGAATACACCAGTTAAAGCCTTCTCCCACATGTGTGCTTCTATTTAATTGATATGTAGTTGTGCACAGACACATCAAATTGGTGATCAGCACGAACCTGAATGTCAGGAAACATCTCAAACTGCACCGACAGTTACGGCATGATTACGGGATGAAACAGCAAGAGTTAAACAACACGAGAAAGCTCTCACAGATGCTAACAAATACATGAGTACAGTGCATAGTGCTGAATTTAAAGTGAAAATAATGTGCTGATGGTTTCAGTTGGGAAAGTTGATGAATTTGATAGTGCTAATGAAGACTGAGAGTCATATATCGAGAGGGTTGAACTGTATTGTAACATGAGCAATGTGGAGAAGCAAAAGAACGCCCCTACGCTTGTTAGCTTAATGGGCCCAAGAACATACAGTCTCTTACGTAACCTAGTAACCCCTGAAAAGCCAGCAAGCAAGATGTTCGATGAAATGGTAATAATTTTACAAAATTATTTGAGCCCTAAACCACTTGAAATAGCTGAGAGATTTAGATTTTATGAAAGGAATCAGTCAGAAGATGAAAGCATTTCTGAATATATTGCAGAACTGCGCAAACTTTCCCAGTACTGTGACTTTAGGGATGAACAGTCTGATGCATTAAGGGACAGGCTTGCCTGTGGCAAGCCATAGTCAAAGCACTCAAAACAGACTAGTGGCAAGAGAGACCTAACCTTAGAACAGGCATTGACCATTGCAATATCATTAGAGACTGCAGCAAAGGATGCAGCAGAACTACAGAAAAGGAGGTTAGAATGTGAAATGCACAAAATGTCCTTGAATAGTGCAAAAAGCCAAAGATGTTATTGATGTGGCAAATCCTCCCATGATGCAAATGACTGACGGTTCAAAGAAAAAGTCTGCAGAAAGAGTCACAGACAAGGTCTCATAGAGAGAGTGTGCAAGGCAGACAAAAAGCACAACCAAGTGAAAAGTCTCGAACACAAAACTGGGCAAATGCATAAAGTACCAAATGTAAAACAGAATCAGACAAAGGTGAACTGTCATGCCTAGAACTGCATAGTATAACTAAAGCAGATCACAAAATCATCTGGATCACAATAGATGTTTCCGGTGTAAAACTGAAAATGGAACTTGGGCACAGGGTCAGCTTTGTCCATAATTCCAGAGGCTGACTACAACAAACTGTTTTCTATGATACCATTGGAGAACACCTCAGTGATGCTAAAGATGTAGACAGGCGAAAAAGTGTCTCCCTAGGCAAACTGAAAGTAAATGTGATGTACGATGGCATAACACAACAGTTGGAACTTTTATGTATTGAAAAGTAGAGGGCCAGCACTTTTCGGACGTGAATATTTGAGAAAAATCCAATTACTGGCACTCAATCAAAGCTCTCAGTGTGACATCAACATGAAATGGCAACCCAAATGGTAGCACTAACCAGAGACTGGCCCAGCTGCTTAACGCTAATGAGAAGGTGCTTGAGAAGGGGATTGGGAAACTCAACGACATGAAGAGCAGAATTGAACTGGATGAACCAGCAACACCAAGATTCCATAAAGCATGTCCAGTGCCTTAAACAATACCTCCTAAAGTGGATACTGAACTACAGAGCTTGGAGGCATCTGGAATTCTCTCCAAGGTTAAGTGGAGTTATTGGGCTATGCCTATTGTTCAGGTGATCAAGAAAGGGAAGCCGGAGCAATTTGCATATGTGGGGATTTCAAGGTAAGCATCAACCCGGAGCGGTGTACTGTGCAGTATCCCTGGTCCCAAATAGAAGACTTTTTTAAAATCTTTCGCGAGTGGGGAGAGGTTTCAAAGATTGACTTGTTACTAGCCTATCTGCAAATGGAGATTGAGGAGTCAAGCAGGAAGTTCCTCACAATCAACACTCATAAGGGACTGTTCCAGTATAATCACCTCGTCTTTGGCGTCGCATCAGGTTCAGCAAATCGTCCTAGATCAATGGACTGAGTGCTCCAAGATATCCCAGGAACACAATGTTACCTTGGTGGCATCATCATGACTGGCGAAGATGATGAAGAAAACCTCCAGAGCCTTGCTAAAGTGCATATGAGTGAGTGAGTATGGTCACTCACCTGAGTGAGTATGGTCCATGCAGAGAGAGACAAATGTGGACATGTCACCAACAAGCATGCTTATATAAGTCGAAAGAGAAGATTGAAGCTGTGCTACAGACACCCCAACCGGAAAATGAGTCACAACTCAGGTTATACTTGGGCCTTGTAAACTACTACCACTGGTTTCTCCCAAACATCGCTACAGTGCTGCATCCATTGAACGCACTGTTACAGACAGGAGCAAAGTGGGAATGGTCAGAAAGATGTGAAAGAGCATTCAAGGAAACAAAGGGACTAATAATATCAGATGAACTGCTCCCCCATTATGACCCATCCCTGCCCATCAGACTGGTATGTAATCCATCCCCTTATGGCATTGGAGCTGTTTTGTCACACACTATGAAAGATGGATCTGAACGCCTGATTGCATTTGATTCAAGATCACTGATGAGCACAGAATGCAACTACACACTGATCGACCAAGAGGCTCTTAGTCTAGTATGGGGAATAAGGAAGTTTCACCAGTACCGCTACAGACAACTGCTTAAACTAGTGACAGATCACCATCCCCTTGTGTTATTTTCAATCCCAGGAAGGGAATTCCAGTGATGGCTGCTAGTCGGTTACAACATTGGCACTTTTCCTAGGATCTCACTCTTATGACATAGAGTTCAAGGGTACCAAACAACACAGCAATGCTGATGGCTTGTCATGTCTTCCACTGTTGGCAACTAAAGAAGAAAAGTCTTCATACTGTGACCCAGCAGAAGTGTTCCACACCGCATTGGTGGAGCAGTTGCCGGTAACAAGTTCGGAAATAGAAAGGGAAACAAGGAAGGATCCAACGTTGTCAAAAGTCTATGAAATCACCATGCAAGGATGGCCAGCTCATGGTAACCCTATGTTTCCAGAGTTCTCAGTGAGATGAGACCAACTGTCGGTATGTCAAAGAATGCTGATCTGTGGATCTCACGTTGTGGTTCCCTCTAAACTGCACACCGGAGTGTTAGAATATCTGCATCAAGGACACCCGGGTACTTGATGGGCTGTTCATGGTCTCCGTTTCTGATTGCTGTGGATGCTCATTCGAAGCGGCCAGGGATTGCCAATGAAGTCAACCACCTCAGCAAAGACTGTCTCCGCTCTGAGGCCTACCTTCACCAGAAATGGCTTACCAGTACAAATTGTGAGTGACAACAGACCACAATACATGTCAGAAGAATTCCGACTGTTCATGAAGGAAAATGACATCAGACATTTCCAATTCAGCTCCTCACCACCCAGTAACAAATGGGTCAGCTGAAAGGTTTATCCAAACCTTCAAGAAATCCATTGAAGCAATTGACAAAGAGGACATTTCAATACAGCACAAGGTGAACATCTTCCTTTTTATGTCTCAGAACTTTATTCATGCCATGAGAAATCAAACACCTCTGAGATCTCGCACAGACCTCCTGAAACCAGACTCCAGAGGGAAGTATAGAATAAATAGTTCAGCCAGCTGCCAAGTGAAGCAGCAAGGAGCTTCGAGACTGAACAGGAATCTAGCGTGTGATTACCAGGAAGACAAGTGGACACCCAGTCGGCTAGCTACAAGGACTGTGTACGCTAATGTACACAGTGGACATTGGAGATCAGACATGGAGATGTCATGTGGACCAGATACTGGATGCTCAACCAAAGAACATACTTCAGCTGAATGCATCCAACAAGACGGACACATTACTACCAGCAGACTTACCTCTCAGTGATGATCATGTCACTGACAGCATTGTGACGCAGGAAACTGAAAACGTTGCCTTAGACATGACACCTACCAAACCTAATCCCACTCTACTAGAGGTGAGAGGAGAACCTGCCAAACCCTGATGCCGTTCTACAGGCCCAGAGGTGTTATCCTGAAAGAAACAGAGCATCACCTGAAAGACTAAACCTTTAGAACTGTAAAGTTAGTTACGGACTGTTATTGTGGAAGCATGTTTATTTGAAGTATGGGTTTGTGAAAGGGAAATTGAATGTTTTGTAATATATGGATCGATTTCTTTTGCAGCAATGAACCCCCCGCCAGCACTACATATTGATCTGTTGTCTGCACTAACGCTGTTGTCTATGCATGTGTGTTGTTCTCTCTCACTTTCACTGAAATGTGAATACACCAGTTAAAGCCACTGCCCGCATGCATGCTTTTATTTAATTGATATGTAGTTGTGCACAGACGCAACAGTTGCAACATATTGATGCAGCTATAAAGAAGGCAAGACAGTGGTTATATTTCATTAGAAGTTTGAGGAGATTTGGTTTGTCACCTAAAACACTTGAAAACTTCTACAGATGTGCCATGGGGAGCATTCTGCCTGGCTGTGTCACTGTCTGGTATGGCAGGGTGGGGCTACTGAGCAGGACCAAAGTAAGTTGTAAAATTGATCAGTTCCGTTATGGGTACTAGCCTCCATAGCATCCAAGACACCTCCAAGGAGTAGTACTTCAAGAAAGCATCATCCGTTATTTAGGACCCCCACCACCCAGGCCATGCCCACTCCTCATCGTTACCATCAGGAAGGAGATACAGAAGCCTGAAGACACACAATGATTCAGGAACAGCTTCTTCCCCTCTGCCATCTGATTTCTAAATGGACATTGAACCTATAAACACCACGTTACTACTTTTTTTATTTTGTTTTTTTTTGCGCTACTTATTTTAACTTATCTACTTAATAGACATGTATATACTTAATGTAACACTTTTCTCTATATTTATTTATCGTGTATTGCATTGTACTGCTGCTGTAAAGTTAACAAATTTCATGACAGATGCCAGTGATATTTAAATTTGATTCTGATTCTGAATAACCTTTCTGCTATAGGGTAACAACATATAGCTTTATTCCTGTGCCTGAAACAAACTTTGAGCTTCCATAAAGTGGGTGTAGCATTTGAAGTCACTGCATCACTACTTTAAAAAAAAATTTATTTCTGTCTTTGCAGTACTTATTTAAACTCAATTATTTAATATACATATATATACATAATATTTTTTCTATATTTATCATGTACGTATTGCATTGTACTGCTGCACAAAGTGAACAAGTTTCATGTCATATGCCAATGATAGACCTGTTTCTGATTCTGATTAAACATATTATGTGTGTAATGCCCTGGTTCATATTTTTACTGTTATCCTGTATGTATTTCATTTAGCAGTTCTGTAGCAGTCTGTTCTGTTTTCAGCTTCGCTGGGTTATTGTTGAAGATACGAGATGAGGAGAAATGTGTGCCATCCAATTAGGATGATTGAATTAAGGGGAGGTTTCTCTAGTGAGCGACACCAAAGTTGGGCATGGGGCTTTTGTTGGAGAGGAGATGAAGAGGGAAAATGCAGGAGAGAAGAGGTCGTAGGATTCGACCCAGAGCGGGACCATGATTCGACGAAGCCAGGGGTGAGATTGGTGGAGGATCGGTGACTATGGAGAAACTTTGAGATCCAACTTGTGCACATTTAACTGTTTCACTAAAATGGGCCCTTTTCTTTGTTCTTTTCTTTACTAACCCTTTAGTCAAATTAAGATTCATAAATATAATCTTTTAATCATATGCAGTGTACTGTCTGTAATTTTGTGGCACTAATTTGTAACAGCGTAGCAAATGACACAGCATCCACCCAACTGGGGTTTGGGTGGGAGAGCACCTCACTCTCGCGAGTTTGGCGGGGTCAGAGGTTGTCTTCCCTGGACTTATCCAGCCAAGGAAAGCAGGGGGTTTCATGAGCTTGCCCCACCGCAAGAATGTTTCACTGTCTATTGTAGTGCTCTGCAGCTTTGAACAGAACAAAATTATCCTAATTTTCTCTGGTATCACTTATCACAGGGAAATGGTCCAAAAAGGTACACATGTTCTGACAGCCATTGGAAAGCTTCAACAGCTTCTTAGCCCATGTTCAGCACTTACCAGGGTGGATGGACGATAGGGTACAAGGCCACATTTTGACGTTAGATAATAAAGCTGTTGGTGGAGGATGAGTATTGGGGGATGGAGAAGTGGAGTCATGTTACATGGTGGCAGCGTAGCCTTGTCAATGATCCTTCAGCATTGGTTTCACAGGTCAGGTGTCAGAAAGGGGATGAGTCTGGCCTGAACTACAGCTGACCAGATCTGTATATGTTGGCCCTGTGTGGAATACTGGTGGCAAATCTCCTGTCAGAAGACAACATGGCTCTGTGTCAGGACCATCTCAAGCCACTTTTCAATAATTCACCAGTTCCTGAGTGCTGGAAATCTCTGTAGACAGCCCCAAGGAATCAGTGCAGGAACAAGGCTTGGTATTCTTTCAAAGCTATTCTCACTGCAGCAGAATCCCAATTCAAACATGTGTCTGCTGCTTTACTTCTGACATTACCAGGGCAAACAGGGAGTACCCAGCCCGAATTGCTTATGCAGTTTTTATATATCTGTACATTTTGCAAAGAGTCGTGCACACAAGTAGTGTAATTGGCAAAGCTTCAATATGGCTATGTAACTGCTAAATTTCACCAATTGTCCAAGAAGCATGAACACAGTCTTGGGGTCAATTGTGGCAGGAGGAAGAAATGGTCAAATGCATTGGTCAGCCTATCATGGTGTGGAGCATTGTGGATGGACCAGTAGGACTTTCTCTTCCTATCTATTTCTTCAGTGAGTGTGTTGATAAAATTCTCAATGACCTTAGGAGGTAAGATAGCTATTGTATCCTTATCATAGAGCATTAAATATGAATGGTAAAAGTTGTTCTCACCACCAATCTTTCAGTACTTTCTCTCTCTGTGATTGTTCATTATGCATGAAGGTACACTCTGTACTTGTTTTTTTTTATCTACCTCTTTTTCTGACCTTAAGATGTTCCAAAGCACTTTGCAGAAAATAGTTTTTTAATGGAGTCTCTGTTGTAGTCCAGGAAATACAGCAATTGATTTGTGCATTACAAACTTAAAGTTCAAAGTAAATTTATAATCAAAGTACATATACTATATGTCACCATATACAATCCTGAGATACATTTTCTCTTGTGGTCATTCACAGTAAATACAAGAAGCACAATAGACTCAATGAAAGACTGCATCCGACAGGACGGAAAGACCTTCAATGTGCAAAAGACAACTGTTAAGTTTTGTAACTTCAAGACATAAATCTAATTGAAAACAAAAAGACAGCAACCAAGGAGAACGCGTCTTAGTTTCATTTTTACTTTAAGCGAAGCTAGTACCTATGATGTGATGGTGTAATGACTTTCACATCCTCAATGCATGAAGTAAACAAAAAAGAATGCTTAATCAAACAATATATTTACAATATTACTGAAATATTAAATACACAGCAATCCTCTCTGCTTAGCTATAAATTCCAACTCAATATAGAATGCATCACAACTTACACACACACACACACACACACACACACACACACACACACACGTTTCCTTGGCTGTGTCTAGGGAAGACACGCTCCAGTCCCACCAAACCCGTGAGATTGAGATGGCTCTCTCAGCCCAAAACCTGTTTTGTGTGGACGCTGTGCAATTTGCCACCCTGTTACAACTCAGTGCCAAGAAACAACAGACAGCACACTGCATACATTTAAAGGAATTATATTTATGAATCTTAACTAAAGGGTTAGTAAAGAAAAGAAAGAAAAAAAAACAAAAAGGGCCCATTATAATTAAACAGACAAATGTGCACCAGTTGGAGCTCAATTCACCCATCCTTAGTCGATCTCATGATCTCCCCACCGGGTTGTATCCTACGACCGGTTCTCTCTAGCGTCTCCTCTTTTCCTCTCAACAAAAGACCCAGCTCACATTCCAAAGCATCTGTTATCTCCAACCATATCCCAAACGCTCTTTCTACATAAAGACCATTATGTTAGCAGTGAAACCTTTCCCAGGGTGTTACGTGTATACATATAATACAACTAATATATAGACATCCACAGCATAGTAAATTTTAAATTGTCCTATTCAGGCCTAAGTATCTCATTGCTGTGGAGGCGTTCTTACTCGTGTGGGGTAACATCTTTCCTGACAGGGGGATCATTCTGCCTGACAGTTGAGACTTGTGGCTGTGAAATAACCTCAGGCTCTGGGGTGCCCTCCGTGATAGTTGTAGAAGTTGTCTCTTGGACCACAAGAAGTGGTTCTGACAGCTCCGACCAATTTTCTTCGCTAACAACTGACTCTGCTCTCCTCAATTGATCAATCTCCAGATAATCTCCAAATGATATCAGATGCAATCTCCACTGTATAGGAGAGTGGTCCAGTTCTGTCCTTAATCTTTCTGACTGCTTGTCCAGGAGGGAAATATTAAACCTCCTTGTCTGAGGAGCTTTCAATTTGTCGCAGCTGTTTTTCACGCATTCTCCTACTGAGATTGGGTTCAAGGCGATCCAAGCATGGATACAAGAGATGACCCAGGAACAGCGTAGCTGGTGAGTTGTTGGTCGTGGAGGGTGGTACATTGTAATGTGCAAGCAGGAAGTTGGTGAGCTTTTCATTCAGTGTCAGTGTAGTGTGTTCTGTTGACATTGCTCGCAGTCCATTAGTTAGACTCTGGACAAACTTTTCCACCAAGCCATTTATAGCTGGGTGGTACGGTGCAGGTGTAATATGTCTTATTCCATTCGTTTTCAGGAATGACTGAAACTGTTCTGCAATGAACTGTGGTCCATTCTGACTGACTAAGTGTTCTGGAACAGCTCCTTGAGAAGATGCTACTGAACGCATCTACGGTGTGCGAGACTGTAGCGGAAGCTATTGGGAACACTTCTGGCCACTTTGTAGCTGCATCCACTTCTACCAAGAAATTTTTACCCTTGAATGATCTGACAAAATCTGCATGAATCCTCTGGCAGGGCAATGCAGGCCATTCCCAGGGATGGAGAGACACTGCTCTTGGCATCTACATGTGTTGGCATCCCACACAGCGCATGGCGAGCTGCTCGGTCTGCTGATCTATTCCAGGCTGTCAGACAAAGCTTTGAGACAATGCTTTCATTTTGACCACACCTAGATAACCAACACACAGCTCCTCCAACACTTCAGTTCTCAGCTTGGATGGTACAACAACTCTAAATCCCCATATAATGCAACCTCTGTCAAGGGCAAGTTCACACCAGTGCTGGTAAAAATAGTGGAACTGAAGTTTCTACTGCACGTGCCAGCCATTTTGGGTGGCTATGGAGACCTGAGACAAGGTGGGGCCTCTTTTGGATTATATCTGCTGTGATAAGGAGGCATATGTTTTTCATTAGGCAGAATACATTAAGAGGAGCGTCATCTATTGTAAAGTTATCAGGTATTTCCTTTTCCAAGAGAAAACAGGACAATCCATCAGCATTTCCATGGTTAGTCGTCCTCTTGAGTTTGATCTTGTAATTGTGTCTTCCAAGAAACAACGCCATTCTCTGCATTTGTACTGCTGCTGTTAGTGGAGCACCCTCCTATGGGCTGAAAATGGACACGAGTGGGTACACAGTCTCCAATACAAGTACTGGTTGAAATGTCTTATACCCCAAAACAGACTAAAGGACTCTCTGTCAATCTGAAAGTAAGTTTTCTCTGCAGTGATAAGGGAATGTGATGTAAACACAATTGGACGTTCACTTCCATCACTCATAACATGTGACATGACTGCATCTATCTCATAAGGCGAGACATCACAGCCAAGCTTCACTGGATGATATGGATCATAATGTGTGAGTACAGTGCCTGACGTCACCATTTCCTTTTCCTTTTTGAAAGTCACCTCACACTGTTTTGTCCATTGCCATGTCTATGCACGTTTAGTAATGAGTTCAAGAGGCGGAGACCCGTAGCCAAGTTTGGCAGGAACCTGCTAGAGTAATTAACAAATCCTAAAAAAGACCGCAACTGTGACGCGTCCTTTGGTCTTGGGGCATCCACCACTGCTTGAATTTTCTCAGCACATTTATGTAATCCTTGCACATTGATGGTGTGACCACAGTAAGTGATGTTTGGTTTGAAGAATTCACACTTGTTAGATTGTGTTCTTAGCCCATGATCTTCTAATCTTTTTAACACTGTCTTAAGGTTTTGGAGATATTCTTTGTCATCCTTACTGGTAACAATGATTATCTGGATAGCCTTGCAGCACCTGGTCCATGGCTTCCTGCCAGAGTACAGGTGCACATGCTACTCCAAAAATAAGCCTGTTTTACCGATAAAGCCTTTTCTGTGTGTTTATAGTGAGAAACACTTTGGGCTCTTCCTCCATCTCCATCTGTCCAGGGCAGAGGGTATTAATCTACATTCAGTACTGGGTTGATGGTGACCTTAATATCACCACAGATCCTGACAGACCCATTTATCCTGGCTACTGGGATCAGAGCATTGCCCATGGGCTCCACTTAACCTTGGAAAAAATTCTTTCAGCCTCCATGTGATCTAGTTCACTGGCTACTTTATCATGCATGGTATAATGAAACAGGTGGCCTTTGTGAAAATTTGGTACAGCATTTTCATTTAACACTATATTACCCTTGACATTTTTGAGTTTTCCAATGCCATACTTGAATACTGCTGTGGTATCATTTAGTACAGTTCTTAATTCACTTTCAGTCAACTCACTAGCATGAGATGTGGCATGCAAATGGTGGATGGATCTCCAATCAAGTTGCAGTTGTTTCTGCCAATCATAGCCCCACAATGTGGGCGCTCCTGTTTTTACCACATACAAGCCCATTGTGGATTGTTGATTGTTGTGTTTCACTGTTACAAATGTCATTCCCACAGGCATGATCTTCTCTCCAGTATAGATTTTTAATTGGATTCATGTTTCAGTTCAGTATCTTTGAAATGCCATTCAAACTTATTTTGTGCAATTACTGAAACAACAGAGCCAGTGTCCAATTCTATTTCAATTATGTAGCCATTAAACTGCATCTCTGTCTGCTATTTCCATTGATAAAGCTATTTCAACTACTCTTTTAAATCTAAGTTGTGTTTCAGATAGGAGCCATTTTTGAATGCTTTCTTGTAAGATTCCACAAACTAAATGATATCTCAAAGCATCATTAAGCCCATTACTGAACTGACAATGCTCAGAAAGCTTCTTCAATTCAGCCTCATACACTGAAATGGACTCCTCTTCCTTTTGATTCCATATCTGAAACCTAAAGCATTCTGCAATGAAGAATGGTTTGGTTTCTAAATATTCCTGCATTACTTTCACAATATCAGCAATGCTCCTTTCAGCTGGTATGGTTGGAACAGTCAAACTTCTAAGCAAACTGTATGCCTTTAATCTAATGCACTCAGCAAAACTGGCTACTTTATTTGCTTCAAACTACTGCTCAATTTGCTCAGTATACACAATCCAGTTATCTATTGTGCAATCAAATACATGCGTAAATCTTTCCAATGTAGCCATCTATATCTGCTCTTCTTCTTTTTCAATTTATGATTATTATTTCCCAGTACTCACTATTTATAAACCTATGAATTTCATTCGTTCCATGACTTTTTTTAAAATCAAATATCTTCTCGTGAAGAAAGCAAGCTGTGCTTTTTATAAGCAACACACATCAAAGTTGCTGGTGAACGCAGCAGGCCTTCGTCAGACGAAGGGTCTCGGCCTGAAACGTCGACTGCACCTCTTCCTACAGATGCTGCCTGGCCTGCTGCGTTCACCAGCAACTTTGATGTGTGTTGCTTGAATTTCCAGCATCTGCAGAATTCCTGTTGTTTGTGCTTTTTTTAAACTCAGACATCTTCAACAGGTAGGTAGTCATCTTGGGTTGTTTTAAAAATTTCTCATCACCACTGTTATCTTTTGTAACTCCAAAACATAAAAGTAATTGAAAACAAAAAAAAAATGGGAGCACAGGAGAATGTGTCTTAGTTTTGTTTTTACTTTAAGCGAGGCACTTACATCTGAAGTGGTGCTGTAATGACATACGATATGTCATTTATGTCCTTTTACATATAACTTGCAATACATTATGTAAACAATAAAGATTGCTTAATCAAACAATATATTTTCAATATTACTTGAATATTACTGAAATACTAAATATTCAACAAACTATGCAAATACAAAATAAAAAAAACAAATAATAATGTTAATAAATAAATAAGAAATAAATATTGAGAATATACGATGAAGTAAGTCTGTAGGTTGTGGAATCAACTCAATGATGGAATGAGTGAAGTTCAGTGAAGTTACCTCCTTTGGCTCAAGAGTCTGGTGGTTGAAGGGTAATAACTGTTCCTGTATCTTCTTCCTGATGGCAGCAGTGAGAAGAGAGCATGGCCTGTCTGATTGATGCTGTTCTCCTGCAGTAGCACTCTATCTAGATGTGCTCAGTGGTGGGGAGGCTTTACCTGTGATGGACTGAGCTGCAGTCACTACATTTGTAGGCATTTCCATTTAAGGCCATTGATATTTCTGTACCAGGCCTTGATGCCACCAGACAGTATACTCTCCAGCACACAGGTATAGAAGTTTGTCACTGTTTTAGATGGCATGCCAAAACTTTGCAAACTCCTAAGAAGATAGAGGTGGTGCTGTGCTTGCTGTATAAAATGGCACTTACTGTACCTGCTGGGCCCAGGACAGATCCCCTGCAATGATAACACTGAGGAATTTAAAGTTGCTGACCCCCTCCACTTCTCATAAATAGCAATATGACAATGACAGGCACTCAGTTTTATTGATGTGGGCTGAGGTAGAATTAATGTTCAAAACACTGGGGATAACTCCCTGGCTCTTCTCTGGAATAGTGCCACAGGGTTTTACAAACCATCTGAGAGTTCCTTTACATCTTATTAAAAGGCAGCAATGGGCGAATGCAGTGCTGTCTCACTACTGTACTGGAGTGCAATTGTATGAATTATATTTACGTCTTCACCTTCTCTGTGTGTAACATGCTGAGACAGGGTATTCATCTTGTGATCTCATAGTATTGTTGTAACTGTTGGGCTTCATCACTTATTCTGGATAAGCCAAATAAAGCATTGTTAGGTGCCAGTGACACTGGGGAAATTGGCTTTAAAAGATATTGAATTCTTCATTTCAACATTGGAAGACAAAAGTACACAGAAGGTCTGAGGGAGTCTGAGGAGTGATTTGTATAGATCAGGATCCAGACTTAAGGAGTATGTATTTGAAAGGATAGCTGCAAAATATGAAAGATCGTAAGGTCCAAGGGAATTGCGCATAGGACCTCTCATTTCTTACTGTGTTGAATCTGTGGAAATCTCCATCACAGGGGTGGGCAATTAAGTGAATTCAAATTCTACTTAGGTGTTTTGGACTACTTGGGAATACATACTTACTAAGGGGAACAGAGAGGAAAATGGAGCTGAGGTCACAGTCAGATCAGTCATGATTATTTAGAACGATTGGGGTGGCCCACTCACACTCCCAAATCTAATTGTCAGCGTATTTCCAGTGCATAATTGTGGAAAGCAAATTTTTGAGGAAGGAAAATTGATTAAGAGCCATTTCCACAGATATTCCATCATTAAATTCATTCCCTGAACTTGCTTGTAGTTTTTGGCCTTTTGCTGGTATGCTTACAGAGTTCTGTATGCAGGAATGTGGGAGCTCTGCCTACTTACTGTGGGGAGCCCCTACAGTAACACACTTAGCGAACTCAGAGTGACTCGACTGAGAACCCTAACATGTCATTATTGTGATGATTGGTCAAAGCAGGTGGAGGAAAGAGCTTTTTGCAGAGTGTGACGTTGAATCAGGTTCACAGGTCTGGCAAGTGAAACAGAAAACACTGATCACAAATAAGTATATTAATCATGTATTTACAAACAGTAAACATTTGATCAAACGTTCATGTCCCCCCAGTTACAGAACCTACAAAGCTGAATATTCAGCAAACATACTTAGTTAAAAGTGCACGCAGAGTGTACTTTCCCAATGGTTATGTGCATCACTTGGCTTAAACAAAGGAATAGAGAGCAAGCCCCTTCCACGTGCTATCTTATAACTGGGATATTTGACACTGGACACCATGAAGCTTACCAATGGGGAAAGCAACTGCAGTTTCATCTGGGCAGTATGAAGTGAGTCATCCCTAAAACCAATTGCATAGTAAGTAACAATTAACAAAGTAACAGATTAAAGACACAATAAACACATAACAGATTTACAACACAAGAAACAAATTAACTGACTTAAAAACATGAAACAAAGTAACAGATTGGAACACAAAACACAAAACCCAGGCTGTACTCTCTTCTTTAGAACTTTGTATGGAAATGTAAAAACTCAAAATAGACAGTTGATATCTCACACAGAAATAACACACTTATTAGAGAACAACAGGGAAGGAAAAAGAAACCGGGTGGGGCTCAACACCTTCACAGAGTCTCTTGAAGGCAAAGTCCTCACACATAGACACACACACACACACACACGTAAACTGACACAACTCTGACACAACTGGCTACACCTCACATTTCCCCACATTCAAATCATTCACTCTCTATTTACAGGGAAGAGGGATGCAGGTTGAATATCTCCTCCCTACAGCAATGAGACGCTAAGGAGCTAACCACTGCACGATTCCCACTGCTGGTGGAGGTTAGCCGTTGCCTTTTGTAGAGAATCCTGAATGGAATGAAAGGATCTGGCAGAGGACAAAAGGAACCCTTATCTGCAGTGGGCTTGAAGAATGCTCCTTCCCCTTTAACAGTCTTCCTTTCTTGCTTCCCCATGCAATACTTCCTCTACATTGCATAGAGGGTGGGGTTGGGAATCCCATCTACCTGCTCCTCTGGAACTCCAGCTTTAAGCAATGCCAGAAGTATTTCTTAACGGGACACGCAGGATCATCCATTCCCATCTGCTTATCCAACTTCCGTACGTGGCTAGGGGCACCCTCTTCTACATGCTCTAAACCTTGTAGTAATTGAATTGCTGTACTTATAGAGTGACCAAAGGGTAGTACTATTAAAGAGAGCACTACCCCTTTTATTTGGGAAGCCGCCATCATAACCACATGTTCTATCATTCCAGAAGTTAATTCAACATTCTCTGGCGGGATATCACTATCACGGTATAATTTTGTGTTAAGAGCCCACTGGCGTAAGACTCTAGTACCCTTTTCTACTGTGCTCCATTCTGCTTGGGGTTTTGAATTCCATTCAGTAACAGAATGATACTTACATTTAACTGCTGCCATTGATGCATTATGCTCAGGGGAAGTAAGCAGCGTCCTCAGGGCATTACAGATCATGTGTTGGGATGAGAGGCTCCCTAAGGCACCCATATCTCTATTAGATAGGATCACTCCATTACCCTCCTCATCCCATGTCCTTAATAAACACGCAACCAGGGACTCCTCAGGCTTTTGTCTGTACCCAGCTCCTAAACTCACAACTTCCTTATCAAAAAATTCCCTGAGCTCTGTTGTCTCAAAGGTGTCCGTTACACAATCTCCCACACATTCCTGATCCTCCTCATTCTCCCCGTCTTGAGAGGAAGAAGCAGGGGGCCGATGCCCCCCATGGCAGGTATGTGAACGTGTGATCACTGGCCTGGCCCGTACTGTTTCGGACGCTGAAGGGAGAGAGCAATCATTTCGAAGATTAACCAAAAGGGTCCACATTACCTTGTCTCCCTCATTTTCGTCATCCAGCCAGACCTCCCCATTTCCCAGCCCCAGAGAAGGATTAAATTAAAGCTCACCCTTAACGGGGTCAGGGTGCCAACGTGCGCACAGCATTGAAGTGTTGTAGCTTCATCAGCTGACAAGCTACCTGTAAATCAGAATCAGGTTTATTATCACCAGTATGTGTCATGAAACTTGCTAACTTAGCAGCAGCAATACAACGCAATACGTGATAAATAGAAATTAATTAATTAATTAGTGTATTCTTATCTAACTTTGTAGCCCTACTGTAGCCATAAATAGTGATTTTCTCAGAATAATTCAGTGCTGACTGAGGTCCTCGACCTCATTCTTAAGAGACATTGCCCTAAGAGATGTTATTCTTTTATACTGTTGCCCTACAGTTGTTGCAAACAGCCAGAAAGCATCCCGCCAGCTATCCTTTCTCCTGGGGAAACCCAACGATTTAAGTATGGAAACAATGTCATCTCACCTTTCAACAGCAGCAAAATCTATCTGGTCTGACCAATCTTCTGGTATCCCTTAACCCATCAGTAGGTTAGCAAGACTTCCAAAGTCTGTACTCTTATCTATCCACCCTGGGACTCAGCATCTCTCAAACGGGATGCTCTCTTTTAAGTAACCTCTTGAAGAAATGTCTTTCCGCCCAGACAGCCACACCCTGCTCACAGCGCCAAAATGGAACATTGAATCAGGTTCATGGGTCTGGTAAGTGAGACAGAAAACATAGACCGCAAATAAGTATATTAACCATTTTTTTACAAACGGTAAAACTTCAACCAAACATTCATGTTTCCCAAGTTACAGAACCTACAGAGCTGAATATTCAACAAACATACATTCAATAAACATACTAAGATAAAAGGACACACAGAGCACTTTTCAATGGTTGCAAGCACTGCTTGCCTTAAACAAAGGAAGAGAGAGCAAGCCCCTTCCACGTGCTATTTTATACCTGGGATATTTGAAACTGGACACCAGGCAGCTAACCAATGGGAAAGGCAGCTACAGTTTTTAAAATAACCAATCACAGCAAAGTTACTTTCAACAGGCAGGATAAGCCACGCCCCCCACAGGACACAGCGGTGTCAGGTAAGTTTGCCTGGCAGTTTCCATAAATGGGAACTGACATTAAAGCCATTTGTCGGTGTCATTTAAGCCACAAATCATGGCCAGATGATTAGGACCACCATTCTGTCTTTTTGAACTTTTTTCCATCATCTGAGAGAGTGGATTGTGCTTTGATTTGATATTTCATCTAAAATGTGGCAGCTATGACAATGCAGCCCTCCCTCAGTTCTTCACAGAAGTCCTGTGCTCACTTGGTTAGCTGTGATGACCAGGAATTTTACCTACTTCTGTAGAAAAATCAGTAGGGTGAGAAATTTAAAAAAAAGGCATGACATAATCTTTCAGGCCACCCATGCGCAGAATACAGCCAATGAAGCACTTTTAAAATGTTGTCACTATTATTTTTCTGGAGATGGAGAAGCCAAATTAACCCAGCAAACTCTTATAAAAAGCCACATGATAATGTCCAGGTTTACCTGTGTCACTGACGTAAGAATAAATAGTGAGGAGTGCAGTACTCTGTGTTGGTTCCCTGTTCCTTTAAATGTTTCCATGAGCTTCTCCTATATCCACTTGGGAGAACAGATGGAGACCATGTTTAACATTTCTGCTGGAACTCAGCACTTCTGAGAGTGCAGCACCTGTGTGTGGCACTGGAATTCAAACCTGGATATTTCTGTCCTTGAGCGAGACTTGAACCAGGTTCAAAGGCAGCACTGTTACCAATGAACCCACAGTAAAATGGAACCTGCTGGGTTGATTTATGAAGAGTTGGGTGGATCTGGTGTGTAAAATTTTCTCTTTCTATGCTACAAAAATATAAGAAACAAGGACTGGGTGAATTGCCCCCCAAATCTGTTCCAGTTTTGGCCTCAACACCATTTTCCTGTCTTGGTAACCATCCTTGAAACTAAATCAGACTTGCCCTAGGTACCTCTGGAGTAGAAAGCAAGCGTACACCTGGGCCGCTAGAAACACAACAAGGGTGCAAAGTTGCAATTAGCAATGTACAAGCTGCCAAATCAAGTGATTTCTAGTTTAGTTGCAGCGTTCTCCCACTCAAGGTAACATTTACTCTGTTGAACAATATTCTGTTGCAGGAAATAAAGGCAAAGGCCTTAGCATTCATATGAACTTCCAACATGACAGCAATAATTTATTGTGTGAAACCATTTGTGAAGTCTCTGTTAGAGCCACTGATCAACAGAGGCACTGTTAATTATGAATAACATCCAATCCATTTTAATACTTTTTGATGGTTTGCAGCAAGTTGATATTGTCCAAACTATTTTTCTGCAAGTTACCAATATGAGTTTCTGGATCTATCTGAAAGTGCACAGTAGAATATCATTCTGTGCTCCTTATTATATCAACAAGCATTCCATATTTTTGAAACTATGCATAATTTAATACAGCTCTTCAAATAAGCATAGCCCCTATAAATAAAAAAAGAGCTTCCACCACTATTCTTGCAGAGCCACAGGAGGTTTTAGAAACTGTGGCCATGATCTTTAAAGCCATTAAATTATTGTGAAGATCAGAGATGCCACTGGGTTTCTGGTTCCAATCATTCAACATACACCCTGTCAATGGGGAGCCCATTTACTAGGGATACATTGCACTCCCAATCAATTCATGAGCTGAGTGACTGCCCATCATGCAAACAACATCTGTTCCTGTGGAAGTATCAGTACTCACATCATTCGTATTCTGCACACATTTAATTGCCCTCATGTTGAAAGTAGGATGCAGAATACTTTCTAATCAAGATGGAAAACCACAGACAGGTATTTGGAAAAAGGAGAAGTTTATATGCAATTCTTTCCTTTACATTTTAAACACAAATATTTGAAACGTGCAGTAAAGAGTACTGGCGCTTTCAGAAAGACCACGAGGAAAATATTTAGTGTCTCACACAACCAGTTATTTTTATGCATCTGCATTTGGAACAGGTGATGCTGGTAACTAGTGTTTAAAAATGTTGCAAACATTTTTACTCATATTTCCACTAGATTAGAACCTTTCCAAAAGTCACCTTTTATGCATTTCACTTGCATCAGCATCTATTCTCTTGTTCTTGTTTAAGTTCAGTATCCTTTTAAATTCATTTCAATTAAATTAATTAAAGTATGCAGCTGTTTCAGGTTCTTTGCTGGTAATTCCCCTTGGTTTTGATGAAAGCAAGTGAACACATCTCGTAATGAGTAACCACTGAAATAACTTCAGTCTGAAAATAACATGCCTGAAAACAGCTACAACATGTTCTCTTATAATTCTGGTGGGGGAAAATGCAGAATTAATCTTAACTAAATGTCTTCTGTCTGTCATTTTAATCATTTAAGCCAAAGGCCCATTTCTGTGCTGTAACACTTTATGACTCTATGACTCTAATTCACATGCTTTCAGTAAGAGCATTACTTGTCATTGAGCCAGAGGGCGATTTTCAAGACTTGTCTGTGTTTTAAAAGAGCTTTGTGTTGGATTAAACATATAAAAGCAGAGTTACATATTCAATTCAAACAGCTGGAATAAAATACATTTGATTTGAGGATGGGGTCAAACCATCATAAATTTTGTTTGTAAAATAAATAAAAGTTTTGCAATCAATATCCATTAAATGATTATGAGCACTTTATTATCAGACCTTGTATCATATCAAAAATACTGTATTTCAATGCAAAGCACTCTGAAGTATTTATTGTGACCGTGAGACAATAGTCTACAATGTAAATAGTGAGTTGTGCCTGGTAAAAATTTCTAGGAATATTGATTTTAGCCAGACTTTATTACCTGCTCTGTTTATCTATAAAATCAGCAGGCTACCACTATCTATGCACTGATGATATTTTATCTGCAACCCCTAAAGAAATCCAAATTTCATCTGCACCTGTCTGGTGTAACTGCTGTGAAGCAACAGCAAGTTTCAATCACTTAGCACCTTTAATTTACTACAACATGCTAAGGCACTTTACATGAGTAGAATCAGACAATAAAATTGACCTTACAGGCAGATAAGCAAGAATTTGGTCACAGACGGAATGTCTCAAAGAGAAGAGAAATGTAGAGAGGCAGAGAGATTAGGGAGGGAATTCCTGAACTAAGAGGCTGGACCACTCAAGACAGCATCACCACAGTGAGACCAAGAAAGCTGGAAGCAGTCCAGAAATGGATACCTTTACAACTGCATGGTTTGATTGCATTGGCAGTGGAGGAGAAGGGTGTTAAAGAGCAGTCAAGTCTTACCAAGATAGGAAGTGTTGAGACCCAGGGGGTATTTGAACCTAAGGGTGAGATGTTTAAATACGTGGCATTGGTGGAAGGAAAGCAAAAGCAAGCTAGCAAGCAGAAAGCAAATAAGATTTACTTTGTCATATTTTGGATATGTGATCAAGTGTACCATTGATAAACATACAGTAGTGTGCAAAAGTATTTTTTATATATATCTATATATATATATCTATATATATATAGATATATATATATATGTAAGGGGGTTTTGACTTTTATGTTACTGCGGAGGCTAATTTTATATATGTATACATATTTATTTAGCTAGGGTGTCTAAGACTTTTGCACAATGCTGTAGTAATTTTATGTATTGCACTGTACTGCTGCCACTAAAATAAAAATAAATTTCATGACATATGTGAGAGATGATAAACCTGATTCTGATATGGGTCTCTACTGTGGACTGAGAGTGAGAGGAGGACAGGGAGAGGGGAATCATGGTTGGGAAAAGGGGAGGGAGAGAGTAGGAAGCACCAGAGAGACATTCTGTAAAGTTCAATAAACCAATTGTTCAAAATCAAATGACCTTGCCTGGTGTCTCAGGATTGGGTGTGTCTGTGCCTGTGTCACCTCCCATCCCGGATCTCCTTCTCTGCCAGCTGTCCCACACCCCTCCCACGACACCACCATTCCCACCATTCTATGCTCCTGCCAGATTTACAAACTCGCTCTGTGCTCCAAGTTGACAAACACAGTACTCTGCAAAAGTCTTAGGCTTCCTAGCAATATACAGTATGTGTGCCTATGATTTTTACACAGCACTGTAGTGCTTCAATAAATCAGCTCACTCACTTTTTCCAGTTGCGAAGCAGGTGCCCTGTCACGACATTCAATGGTAGCAGACCTTTATTGTTTTCATTAAAACATTCATTGTTTTCAATATTTATGTAAATTTGCTACAATATTATAGAGAATGGTGATGCTGGGTTGTCCCCAATGGAGTCAGTAGAATCGATTCTATCAGAATGGATTTTTGTAAACCTAAAGAGATAGCAATGCTGTACTAATGATACCTGGAAATGGAATTTCCTGTGCCCTACATACCCCACTTAGCTGAAGCCACTTTTATACAATTTCAAATGTAACATGCTGCCATAGTTGATACTGAGAAATAAGCAGAAGCATTCCCAGATTGTTCTGTAAGTCGCCCAGCAGCTGGGACCTGAGAAACCGAGTTAACATTTCAGGAAACTACCTTTCATCAGAGCTTCTCTCTTCAGATAGAATGGTATCTGGATAAGTGGATACAGTGATGTGGAGTAATTGGAATTATAGATAGGAATGGTGGTCAGCATAGTCCTGGTGGGCTATGTTTCTGTTCTACACAAATCTATATAACTTTAATGTTGGCTGACTGGCTGAGAACTTCTGCCTTTGCTTTTTGGTCTGATATTGTTCTGCCCGCATTGGTCTCTTCAGGTCAGTAGTTTGGTTGTTAGTCATTTGTGAGGGCAGAGTACAGTGAAGGCACAAATACTGGATTGCAGAGGAAAACGCTGACAAACTCTGAGGAGAGAAGAAAATAGAAAATCGAACAAAATTATAATAATTGAAACATGATATACAAAACATGTAGTGTGCATTGAATAGAATTTACATAGTTCCATTGGTTCAGGAAAAAAGAAAATGTGATTGATGAGTAGGTACAAATTTGACTGTCAGGATTCGCAATAATGAGATACCAAATCTCCAAATTGGGAAAGCAATTTTAAAATCTGCCCTTGTAGACTCCAGGTATGTAGAAAGGCTTCAGCCTTTCATGGGCGTAATACTATTCCTTGTCAACATAAAAAAAAACAGAGAAATACAACACAGAACCAAATTTTACATCTCTCTAAATTGTAACAAAATTTATATAAATATAGAACCAGGAATAGACTGTTTACCCTCCTGAGTCCATTGCAATACTTAATAAGCTCATGGTTGATACTTGACCAAGCTTTATTACTCTCCTTTTCTTGGTATCATTTAAAAGTTTTACTTAGTGAAGGTCTATCAATCACAGTTTAAAAATAATAATTGATCTTGTATTAATTGCTGCCTTGGGAAGGGAACTCCAAATTGTTCCCACACTTTGTGTGTGGAAATGTTTCCTAACGTCTCTTCTGAAAAGCCTGGCTTTAATTTCTAGATTCCATTCTCTTTTCCCAGACTTCCAACCTACTGGAAATAGCTTCTCCCTATCCATTCATCTGTTCTCCTTCTATACAAACATAATTGCAGACTGAAAATGCGGGGAATACTCAGCAGCTTCATCAATTTCAATTCGTTTCACGTGACATCAAGAAATGACAGAAACAAGAGCTCTGCCTGCAGTTGAGAAGCACACACGAAATGGATGGAGGATACTCAAGTCAGGCAGCACCTATGGAGAGGAATAAACTGTCGACAGCAAAAGGACCTCAATTATAGTTATTAAGGGTTGTGCTCTGGAACTGCTATACCCCTGTTCCCATACAGTTGCACCGTTGGCATCTACCTGACAATGTACAATATTGCATCAGTATATCCTGTTCACTAAAATACAGGACACATCCAATTCAACCGATTAACACTCTATTAACTCTTAATCATCAGGAGAGTGACAATGGCACAGTGCACCTACTCACAAGTAACTTGCTTGCTGATGCTCAGACCCACTACCCCTCCAAGAGCTATCCACCTTCAACCTTTCCCAATCAGCCTCTCTCCCCAGCATTCACGTTTCTGTTACATAGTCATTCACTCACACTGCTGCAGACCTCATGTCATGGAGGGGAATTTGTTGAAGGATCGTGACCCAAAATGTCAATGGTTTATTTCCCTCCATTAATGTTGCCTGACTTGCTGAGTTTCTCCCGCATTTTGTATGTGTTGCTCAGGATTTCCAGCATTTTTCAGAATCTTTTGAGGCCAACATTGGAGTTCAGTAGTGAGGGCGAGCAAGGTGGGCCTCTTTGGGTGGTTTGGGCAGTTTTTCTGCCCACTTTGATTGAGGGAATCTATGGGACTTGCTCGTTGAGGTGTGGGTTGTGGATTGAGCTGAGTGATGGGATTGTGCCTGTCTCATCTGGCTGTGAGACACAGCCCCACACTCAGTGCCATCATTGCAAAGTGCCACCCCTCTCACACTCTGATTTTTACCAAAGAATGGTGGCTGGCAACTAACAGAACATTGCAATGGTTTCTCAACAAGATGTAAGATTTTTTTTACTATAACTTGTTTAGGTGGTTGAAGCTGTTTCTCTCCACCCCTACAAGTCATGACTACTTACTAATTTTTGCAGATTCCCACTTCTAATAAATCAATATTGCTTTACGGCAATTCTGTCTCATTTCTGCAATTTAGCCAGAATTCTTCCTGTAAGTAGGGCCTTGTTTTAAATACAGAGCAGAGTTTCTACAGACTATAGTAAATAATATATTTATGTACAGTCAAATAATGTGATGGGTACATATTAAAAGTACAATGTTTCAAAAGAACTATACAATGAAAATTATCATAATGAATGAACCACCTTTTGTGAAATATTTTCAGAAGAATTGTAAAATATTCTTGTGAATATTTAACAAAGTTAAACTGATAATTTTAAGATTAGGGAATTTAGTTTGTACAGAACAGAATTGCAAAAATGCAATAAGAAGATTGGCCATCATGCAGCTAAGTTATGGTCATTATTCCAACAAGCTTTCTCTATTTTCCTTCCTAATTACAACACTGAACAACAATAAGGAGGATGAGAAAGAAACAAAGTGAAAAGCAAATAAAGTGCATTTCAAGATTAGTTAGTTAATGCAACAAAATTTGGAACATTATTGCATTTGTTCTTTCCAAGATATTGTAGGGTTCTGTTCCTCTGAACTGTTCACAAACCAAACAATTCACACAATGGTAGTGGATCAGAATCTGAATTAGGTTTAATATCATTGGCATATGTTGTGAAATTTGTTGTTTTGTTGCAGCATTACTTTGCAATACATGGTTAAGAACACTATAAATTACTATCCATCTATCTATATACATAGTTAATTAAGTAGAGCACAAAGCGAGCAAAAGATAGTGAGGTAGTGTTCATGGATTCATTGTCCATTCAGAAATCTGATGGTGGTGGGGTAGAAACTGTTCTAAAAATATTGAGTGTGTGTCTTCAAGCTCCTGTTCCTCCTCCTGATGGTAGTAATGAGAAAAGAGCATGTCCAGAGTGATAGGGGTTTTTTTCATGAGGAACATCACTTATTGAGGCAACACCTTTTGAAAGTGTCCTCGATGCTGGGGAGGCTGTGCCCATGATGGAGCTGGCTGAGTTTACAACTTTCTGCAGCTTTGTCCAGTTCTGTGCAGTAGCCCCTCCATACCAGATGGCGATGCAGCCTGTTAGAATGTTCTCTATGGTACATCTGTGGCAATTTGTGAATATCTTTGGTGACATACTAATTCTTCTCAAATTTCTAATGAAATATAGGCACTTTCATGTCTTTTTTGTGATTTCAGCATTATTTGGGGCCCAGGATTGACCTTCAGCGATGCTGACACCCAGGAACTTTTGCAGACATTCATGGCTAGAAACCATTGTATTTCATGGAGGACTCTCAGAGTAATGGTGGCAGGAAAGACATGGGAACATGCACATTGCCTCTCAGATAGTGCCTTTAAAATGTGTGTAGAAGAAATGGAGACCAGGAAAGAGCTTTTGGTTGTCCATGCGTCTTGGAAACTTTTAAATCCAAGATGAGACAATCTACTTAGGATGTGGTTCTGTTTTTCTCAACTTGAACACAGTTAGAACACTGTGCAGAGTAGCTATGGAGAATGTGCAGTGCAGGGCAAAATTGCAATCAGTGTGATGAGTTGAAGTGTAACATGGAGGAACAATTAAAAAGAGTGATGAATACAGGACTGAAGATGTTATATTTGAATACAATCAGTATACAGAATAAGGTAGATGATCTTGTAGTGCAGTTAGCAATTGGTCATGATGTGGGGATTAATGAGTCATGGCTGAAAGAAGATCATAATTAGGAGTTTAACATCCAGGGATACAAGTTTATCAAAAGGACAGGCAGGCAGGCAGAAGGATGACATAGCACTGTTGGTGGAAAAATGAAATCAAATCTTTAGAAAGAGGTGGCATAGGATCGGAAAATGTAAAGTAAAGAGACCTGGCAGGGAGTTATATACAGGCCTCCAAACAGTAGCCAGGATGGCTACAATGGGAGGTAAAAAAAGGCATGTAATAAGGGCAATATTACGATACTTGGATGGTATTTCAATATGTAGGAAGGTTGGTAAAATCAGCTTGGTGCTAGACTCCAAGAGAGGGAACCTGGGGAATGCCTGCAAGATGATGCAAGTGGGTCCTTCTGGCCCTTCAAGCCATGTCATAGTGCACAGCAATCCCACAAACCCACTTAACCTTAATCTAGTCATGGGACAATTTAAAATGACTAATTAGCCTACCTAGAATGTCATTGGACTGTGGGGAGAAACTGGAGCACCTAGGGAAAACTCATAGGGAGGACGTACAGAGGCTCCTGACAGGACAACACCTGAATTGAACTCTGAACTCTGGAACACGCTGAGCTGTAAAAATGTTGTGCTAATCGCTACTCTACCGTATTGGCCCCAGAAGAGCAGCTTGTGGTTAACCCCACTAGGAGAAAAGAAATTCTGCATTGGGTAATGAACCAGATTTGATTAGGAAGTTGAAGGTAAAGACACTGTTACGTACCCCGTAACTGGGTTGCCAAACCAGCAGAAATGGATCACTCAGTTGGAGTCTGGAGTACTAGAACTAAGAAAGTTTTATTAAAGAAACAAGCAACACAGTAATCGAAAGGATAATAAATGCAACAATTCAACAATGATAACCACACATGTGCACAGAATTAAGATAACAGCATCAATCAAGCTCTATCGTTGTCTAGGGGTAAATGACCAATTTCAAAATGACTCAAAGTTCAGTCCAGTTTGTAGTTCAGTTCGCAGTAATCGTTGTCATGGCGATGGACAAGGTGGGGAAGAGAGACATAGAATAGGAACAACTCATCATTCAGCACAGCTTCACTCACAGACCAGCGAGATGGCTCACAAACAGCTTTTGGGCAGGTCCTTGGTGATGTCACCTGAGGTCACCGACTGTGACCCCTCCTCCAGATGCGGTCGATCCTCTGCAGTGAACCCGGCACCCAGGCAAGGGCGGACACACACCGGGTTCCCGCTGATCGTACCTTTCCACCCTCGTGCGTTGTCCGGTACTTCTCACCCACTCGTGAGAAGCGCACCGCTTCCAGGGTCTCGTTACCTCGGGTGGCGTGTGTGTCTGTCTTAGCGAACCTGTCCCTTTTTATCCCCCTGCTGGGGTATCGCCTGTCCATCACTTCAAACAGTTCAGGGTTCAAAGGGGGGAGCCGCTCCAGACAGCTCTTCCTCCCACATCCCTTCATTACACATCTCCAGACGCTGCTCCATTGTTCCTTATCTCTCCTTCCCCTGAGGGCAGGTGGCAGACCAACTGCTGATGCCACCGATGCTAGCCCAGGCCAGCAAACATCTTAATTTTATGTGTATTCTCGTAACACTTCCCCCCTTTAAGGATTTTTACCGGAAGGTAAAAATTACAAACATGACTACATTATCTGATACATACACAATATACATCTTTAACAGTTATTTAGCTAATACAGAGAATTTGAAATTGTCAACACCTTGACAGACAGTCATCACATTTTCTGTTCCTTTTACACGTGTTATTAATAATCCCTTAGACCAGGCTCCAACTCAGCAAACTTCATAGTGGCCAAAAACACTGATGAATTGCGACCAATGTAACCTCTCATTTGGTTTTGTCCCGGACCACAACAACAAGGGTCGTCCCATTCCGACTCAATTTTCCCTCGCAAGGGCTTAGTAGGAGGGGGACGGGTATTGACCGCAGAGTTATTGCAAAACTTCCTGCAGTACCCCACCATCTCCAAAAGCCTTCTGAGGGCCCTCTTGTCTGTCGGGGTTGGGAGGTCAGCGATAGCCTGCACTGTAGCTTGCATCACTGCCAGCTGCCCCTGTGTCACCACAATTCCCAGGTAAGTGACATTCGCGTGGCCGAATTCATTTTTTCCAAGGTTCACTATCAAGCTGGCTTCAGACAGCCGTGTTAAATTGCCAATACACACCTCTGTGTTCATCAGCCCTTTAGTCACTGAATTACTCAAAAAATATGGGTGTTGTTTACTTGGCCGCCCTATTGTAACCGACATAACCCAACGTCCCAGTTCTTTGCATTTCCTCGGGACAATCAAACACATGGGTGCGAGTCGTTTAATTACTCCTTCGGGGATTAAGGGAGAGACCTTATCAGTAGACCTGGCCAAAACAATAGCCTTCTCCCATCTGACCGATCCCATCCTAATCTTTTCAAAATGGTTTTTTCCTCTTAGCAGGGGGCCCCTAGCTTCATTGATTTCCACGCTAACACCGACTAGGTTTGTTAGCATATCAAAAGCCGGTGACCGTCTCAGTTCGCGTCGGTCATGATCAATAACATTTTTCCCCCTGGGCAGCCGGTAACTCTCTTTCATGATTCCACCAACTGTTTCCTCCAGCACCGCAAAATGTCCACCGGGGGGTACCTCGTGGGCCATGTTAAAAACCTCATCCCCATAACTCTTTTGCACCACCCCCCACTCCTCATCTGCGGATGCTGTACTTGATTTCCCTTTCTTCCTTAGCACCTCCTTATCCGCACAATAGCTTGTCAAGGCTGTGTCAGAGAGAGCGGTCTCGGCCAAAACCATCAGCCCCTCGTCTCGCTCCTGCGTCTGCACAAATTCTTTCCTGGCTACTGCTACGTCCGTCCCAGCTCCCTCACTACCTCTTATCTCACTACACCCTGTCTCATACAAGGTTGGCAGAAATGTTTCAGCCAAATTCACCATCGCGGGCGGGGCCTCCATGCTGGCAGGCTGACCCGTCAATCTCACGACTGGGAACACGATTCCTCCGGCGATGTCATTACCGAGCAAGACTTCCACGTCTTTCATCGGTAATTCGGACCTCAGCCCGATCGTGACTAGTCCAGAGACCAGGTTGCTCTGTAAATGTATCTGGTGCAAAGGGACTGACTCTGTCCCTTCCCCAACACCTTTGACCTCTACCTCCCCAGTCTGGGTCTCTGAGCTAAACTCTAATACACTCTTCAGTATTAGTGACTGACACGCTCCCGTGTCTCTCCAGATCCGCACTGGAACTGGTTTTAACCTCTTTTTCACTGACACCAGTCCGGCCGAGATAAACCTCTCGCGCCCTTCCTGGACTTTTTCAGACCTGTCCTTCCCTAGCGGTTCGCTTAACAGCTCAATACAGCCATTCAAAATTTCCGCTTTTCCTTTCCCCGTCTCCTTCCTTGGGGCAAAGCACCTGGACGCAAAGTGTCCGACTTTCCCACAATTATAACAGACGACCCAGGAGACTTCCTACCAGGCTGCTCCCGGTCTACCTTATCCTTTTCACTAGTCCCCGGCTTACTTTCTGACTTTTCCGGTGGACTCTCCCCGCCGTCCTGACTACCCTTCTGGTAGCCTTTACTCGGGGCAACCTTCATTTTATGCGTCAACGCATACTCATCCGCTAACTTAGCAGTTGCGGCTAACGTGGCTGCCTCTTTCTCATCGAGGTAGGGTCTCATACCCTCAGGGACACAACCTTTAAACTGCTCAATCAGAATCAGTTGCAGCAGTCTGTCATAATCCCCCTCTACCCCTTTCGAGGCGCACCAACGCTCACAATATGTTTGCATCTCACGAGCAAACTCCAAATACGTGCGGTCCCACCGCTTCCTCGCATTCCGAAACCTCTGCCGGTATGCCTCCGGGACCAACTCATAAATCCTGAGGATGGCCTCCTTCACCACCTCATACTTCTGGGCATCTTCCGCGGATAAAGCTGAGTAAGCTTGTTGGGCTTTCCCTTTCAGTACACTCTGAAGTAAGACAACCCACTTATCCCTCGGCCAGTCCTGACTTATAGCTACTTTTTCGAAGTGGAGAAAGTACCGATCCACATCGGTATCGTCAAATGGGGGAACCAGCCTAACCTCCTGGGTCGCCCGGAACCCTCCACCTTGGTTCGGCACGAGCCCCTGCTCGGCCCTTATCTTTAACTTCTCCAGCTCAAATTCCCTTTCCCTCTGTTTCTCCTCTCTCTCCAACTGTCTGTCCCTCTCTCTCTCTTCTCTCTCCAACTGTCTGTCCCTCTCTCTCTCTTCTCTCTCCAACTGTCTGTCCCTCTCCTGCCTTTCTACCTCTCTCTCTTTCTCCTGCCTTTCTAACTCTCTCTCTTTCTCCTGCCTTTCTAACTCTCTCTCTTTCTCCTGCCTTTCTAACTCTCTCTCTTTCTCCTGCCTTTCTAACTGCCGTACCCGGAACTCGTGCTCGAGTCTCAGTTTTTCAAGCTGTACCTGTACCGCGTCTCCAGCAGGTTTTTCAATAGACACCTCCCCCAGCTCACCTTGGGGAAACACACCTTTAGATACATAGTGCTCTACAATAGCTCTGTGTATCTCCTCTCTCCTCATTGTCGACTTCACCTTAGCAAGATTCACCCGTTTTGCCACAGCTATCAATTCCGATTTCCTGGCATCCTCTAATGCCTCCAAGGTCGGCGCCTTTATAAATTCCTCAACCTCCATTTCTGCTGTTTGTCTTTTCTTTCTTTCGGGAATTTTAACCCAATCAATTTACTCCGTCCCAAATTTAGCGTTCAAAATCGCGGACGAGAACCCCACTTATGTTACGTACCCCGTAACTGGGTTGCCAAACCAGCAGAAATGGATCACTCAGTTGGAGTCTGGAGTACTAGAACTAAGAAAGTTTTATTAAAGAAACAAGCAACACAGTAATCGAAAGGATAATAAATGCAACAATTCAACAATGATAACCACACATGTGCACAGAATTAAGATAACAGCATCAATCAAGCTCTATCGTTGTCTAGGGGTAAATGACCAATTTCAAAATGACTCAAAGTTCAGTCCAGTTTGTAGTTCAGTTCGCAGTAATCGTTGTCATGGCGATGGACAAGGTGGGGAAGAGAGACATAGAATAGGAACAACTCATCATTCAGCACAGCTTCACTCACAGACCAGCGAGATGGCTCACAAACAGCTTTTGGGCAGGTCCTTGGTGATGTCACCTGAGGTCACCGACTGTGACCCCTCCTCCAGATGCGGTCGATCCTCTGCAGTGAACCCGGCACCCAGGCAAGGGCGGACACACACCGGGTTCCCGCTGATCGTACCTTTCCACCCTGTGCGTTGTCCGGTACTTCTCACCCACTCGTGAGAAGCGCACCGCTTCCAGGGTCTCGTTACCTCGGGTGGCGTGTGTGTCTGTCTTAGCGAACCTGTCCCTTTTTATCCCCCTGCTGGGGTATCGCCTGTCCATCACTTCAAACAGTTCAGGGTTCAAAGGGGGGAGCCGCTCCAGACAGCTCTTCCTCCCACATCCCTTCATTACACATCTCCAGACGCTGCTCCATTGTTCCTTATCTCTCCTTCCCCTGAGGGCAGGTGGCAGACCAACTGCTGATGCCACCGATGCTAGCCCAGGCCAGCAAACATCTTAATTTTATGTGTATTCTCGTAACAACACCCTTAGGGGCCAGTGATCATAATATGATGGAATTCACCCTGCAGTTTGAGAAGGAGAAGATAAAGTCAGATTTATCAGTATTACAATGGAGTAAAGTGAATTTCCAGAGGTATGAGAGAGAGGAGCTGGCTAAAGTTGAGTGGAAGGGGATACTAGCAGGAATCATGGGAGAACAGCAATGTTTGGAGTTTCTGGGGGGGGGGCAATTTGGAAGTTGTAGGATAGACATAGCCCAAAGAAGAAGACATATTCTAAAGGGAGGGCGAGGGAACCGTGGGTAACAAGAGAGGTCAAAGACAGCATAAAAGGAAAAGAGAGAGCAAATAATGTGGCAAAACATAATAGAAAGAAGATTGGAAGGCTTTTAACAATCAATAGAAGACAACTATAAAAGCCATAAGGAGAGAAAAGATGCAATATGAAGGTAAGCTAGCAAAGGATATGGAAGATGATATCAAATTTTTTTCAGATATATAAATTGTAAGAGAGAGGTAAGAGTATATGTTGGACCACTGGAAAATGATGCTGAAGAGGTACTAATGTGGGACAAAACTAACAGATGAACTTATTAAGTATTCTGTATCAGTCTCCACTGTGGAAGACACTGGCAGGATGCCAGATAGTTGAGGGGGCAGAAGTGAGTGTAGTTGCTATAATTAAGGAGAAGGTGCTCAGGAAGCTGAAAGGTCTGAAGGTAGATAAGACACCTGGACCAGATGGACTACACCCCAGGGTTCTGAAAGAGCTAACTGAAGAGATTGCGAGGCATTAGTAATGACCTTTCAAGAATCATGAGATTCTGGAATGGTTCCAGAAGAATGAAAAATTGCAAATATCACTCCACTCTTTAAGAATGGAGGGAGACAGAAGAAGGGAAATTAGAGGTCAGTTAACCTGACTTCAGTGGTGGGTAGATGTTGGAGTCCATTTTTAAGGATGATGTTTCGGGGTGCTTGGAAGCACACGATAAAGTAGGACAACATCAGCATGATTTCCTGAAGTGAAAGCTTGCTTGACAAATCTATTGGAATTTGTTGAGGAAATAGCAGGCAGGATAGATAAAGGAGAGTCAGTGGATGTTGTTTACTTGGATTTCCAGAAGGCCTTTGACTAAGTGCCACACATGAGACTGCTTAACAAGAGCCCATGGTATTACAGGAAAGATTGGCAAAGATTAGGAATAAAGGGGGCCTATTCTGGTTGGCTGCCAGTAACTAGTGGTTTTCTGCAGGGGTCGTTATTGGGACCTCTTCTTTTCATATTATATGTTAATGGTTTGAATGACAGAACTGGTAGTGTTGTGGCCAGGTTTGTGGACGATACAAAGATAGGTGGAGTGGCAAGTAGTGTTGAGGAAGCAGGGAGTCTGCAGTAGGACTTAGAAAGATTGTGAGAACGGGCAAAGAAGTGACTAATGGAATATAGTGTTGGAAAGTGTATGGTCATGCAGTTTGGTAGAAGGAATAAAAGTGTAGACTACAATATTTTCTGAAAGGGAGAAAATTCAGAAATCAGAGATGCAAAGGGACTTGGCAGTGGCAGTGACATTGGTTGAGAGAGAGTGGTGAAGATGTTAGTTGCAGCTGATCTGCCTGGAGGAGATGGAAATAGAATGAAATGAAAGGGGATAGAGAAGAGAGAGAAAAAAGTTGGAAATATGAGGTACAAGCTTCTGTAGTTACTGGATCTTATGAAATCACAGAGAAAAACAGAGTCAATATTACAGAGTAATTACCTCTCATCAAAACCGCTTTGTTCTGGTTAAAAACAGGAAGGTTTTTCTGTTTATTCAGTCCTGGACCCTGCAATGTGCTGCTTTTGCTTGAGCTTATATCAGACTTTGCTGAAACAATGACACGGAGGTGAAAGTGGGTTGGAGAATTAAAGTGACAGACAAGTGGAAGTTCACGATCACCTCACAGACTGGATAGGGGAGCTGTGGAAAATGATCATCAGATCCATATTTTGTTCCTTCGGCATAGACTAAACCATAACATAAGAGCTGAATGCAGTGCATTAAAACTGGGTTGTTGCTTCACCAACATCTTATACAACTTGAACACATTATCCTGACTCCTGTACTCAATACTTTGATTTATGAAGATCAATGTGCCAAAAGTTTTCTTTATGATCCTATCTACATATGGTGCCACTTTCAATGAATTATGGATCTGTATTCCCAAATTCTTTTGTTCTACCACTTTCTTCAGTGTCCTACTGCTCATCGTGTAAGTCCTACCTTAGTTTGTCCTATCAAAGTGCAACCCCTCACACTGTCTGCATTAAATTCCACGCCATTTTCCAGCCCATTTTTCCAGCTTGTCTGAAACCCGCTGCAAGCTTTGGTAGTCTTCCTCGCTGTCCACTATGCCCCCAATCTTGGTGACGTCCTCAAATTTGCTGATCCAGTTTGCCACATTATCATCGAGATCATTGATATAGGTGCCAAACGACAATAGGCGCAGCACCAGTCCCCGCGGCACACCACTACTCACAGGCCTCCAGTTATCTGCTACCACTCCCCGGCTTCTCCCGCAGAACCAATGTGTCAAGCAATTTACCACCTCATCATGAACACCAAGCAACTGAACCTTCTTGACCAACATCCCATGGGGGATCCTTGTGTGACTTCAAACACATGTGCCTGGTTGGAAATCTGCCTCCAACAGGAGATAGATCTGAGTGAAAATGTATTCTTAAATTTTTAGCCTCTCGGTGTATCGTTCCTCATATACAAGGAGGCGGAGGCTTTATTGCCAGAAAATTCCCTTCTCATTCTCTTTTTTCGAACTAATCAAGGAGCCCTTGTCTTTGGCCCTCCCCGTTATGCTCCTCATTTTTGGGGAGGCCCAGTGGGATGCTAAACATTTATATCTTTAACTGGAAAAATATCTAGGACCTGAGCAGCTTCATTCTAAGGGCTGGAGAACACAACAAGCTCCTGTGTAAGTCCATTCTCCAACAAACCTGCAAATAATTAAGGATGCCTTTAAATAGTAAAGGCACAGAGCTTCCTCCTGCTGTTCAGGCCCAATTTCCTGTGCATTGTATATATTCTCAGACCAGGGTAACTATCAAGGCAGCTCTGCATGAGGATTGACTTCATTCCAGTGTTTACTGCATGCTCCAGGCAATACACATAGAGCTCTGCAACTCTGTGGCTCAAACATTATGATGCACATAGTTAATAAATTGTAATTACAGTACCGTGCAGAAGTCTTCGGTACACACATACAGCTAGGGTGCCTAAGACTTTTGCACAGTACTGTATTTGTCAACGTGGAACGGAGAGCGAATTTGTCAATCTGGTGGGAGAAAAGGATGTTGTGAATGGTTGGGGGGCAGCACCGTGGGAAGGGTGTAGGACTGGTAGCAGAGAAATAGTGCTGGGGTGGTGGGTGGCACGGATGCAGACAAACACAGCCCTGAGACACCAGGCAAGATAATTTGATTCCAAACATTTGTTGATTTATTGATCATTACAGAATGTCTCTCTGGTGCTTCCCACTCCCTTCCCTCTCCCTGCCCTATTCCTACTCTCAGTCCTCAATAGAGACCCATATCAGAATCAGGTTTATCATTACTCACATACGCATCCTGGGAATTACCTGGCGTGAGCGGGTGCCTCACAGTGAAATACTTGTAAAGACCAGCTGCAGGAGTATTGAGGCCATGGTCACCCAGCGTCAGCTGCAGTGACTGGGGCACGTGATAAGGATGCCCCCATGTCGGCTACCCCGCAGAGTGTTATACGGCCAGCTACATCATGGTCGACACTCAGCTGGAGGGCCAAAGAAGCGCTATAAGGATCAGATGAAGAATGCTTTAAGGAAGTGCAAGATCAGACCCGAGGACCTGGAGGATGTTGCTGCTGACCGTACCACTTGGCGACAGCTGTGTAGGGACGGGGTTCGTATTCTGGAGATGGAAAGAACAACCAGAAGACAGCAGAAGAGCCAGGAGAAATGCAGCCATGGTTGCCACCACTACTACATATACATGTCCCACCTGCAATAGAGCTTGTGGGTCCAGGATAGGACTGTATAGTCACCAAAGATCTCACCGTTAAAGGAGTGGACGTTGTCATCGGATTTCGATGGACAACCGAAGAAGATGTCATGAATTTTGTCTTTTGCAGCAGCAGAATCGTGCAATACATAAAATTACTATGGTACCAGGCATCCCAACTTTATATATGTACCTAAGACTTTTGCACAATATTGTTTAGATTGTGATTGCAATTGCATACAAAGGCACTATATGAATGAATTTCTTTCCCTGGATCCCACATCCTTGTAATATGCTCAGGACATGCACTGATGCGCCAAAGTCTGATTCTTTTGACATTTCCCACTACTGTTGAATGTGTCAAAACATTATATTAGAACTGGAAGTAAAGCCCTCTTCTGATCATAAGCTGAAATTTTAGAAGGAATCATGCTATAAACTGCAGTCAGTAATCTATAAAGAACTGAACATTTCCTGTACAGAAATTTGTCCTCAGTCAAATTAAAAGTTCTCAATTTCTGGGACAGGATGTGATGCACAGCCTTCACTAGACTTTACATTTAGTACAAGCAACAGGGAATAAATTTCTATTCTTCAATTATGGGAGTTTCAATTGATGTCTTTTCTGAGTCTTCTCTGTTAATATATTAGATTGTCTGTAGATAATTTCCAGATGACACAGCAAAGCTTTACTTAAGTAATTTATTTAAACACAGTATATACATCACATTGTTAGGGACAAGAATGGAGGCTTGTCTTTGGCAAGCTATACAGTTCCAACAACTAAGTTGTTCATTAAATCTAATATGGAATGCAGACTCGAAGGACAACCAGCTCTTTCAGTATTCAGGAAATTCCTGCTATTTACGTCTGCAGTCTGGGTCAACAAACTAATTTGATCTTTGAATATGAGAAATAAGCAATTTCACACATTTTTGCAACAACATTAAACAGAAAATGGTTTATTTATTAAAAGTCTGAAAACATTTCTGTAAACCTTTATGTTCCGTTGATAGCAAATGTGATGCTGCTTTCACAGCTAGCAAGCTGCTGTGGAAAGCTTTCCCACTTCGCACCTCTGCACTGCTGACAGGGAATGGCTGAAGAGTGACACCCTCATACAGCACTTTGGAGCTGCTTCGCTTTTGTACACTGCTGTCATCTCACAGATTTTCAAGACCATCTTCTCTAGCAAAGATAAATAATAGTTTTTATACTATTTTTCCTTAATCAGCTGAAAACATTAAAGTTTAAAAATTAACCCACTCACACTGGTAATTATGTTTGATTTTATTGTTACAAAGTATGGCAGAACTTAAAACAGATAAGTACAAGATTAAAAAAGTGAGTAATTATGTTAATAACTTAACACTAATAAATCAAAATATTAAGCAAATTCTATATATATGATAATATGCAACATCCATACTTGACTTTTTGTAAAGATGACATTAAAATAATTGTAAAAATAACTCATAATAATATGAATTCATTTAGTTCTGCATCAACACCAATCTTCTTGAAGAATATCTCCAAGTAGGATTTCATTTTGGCCACTGGTGCTGTGGAAAAGCTGCCAATTATACACCTCATCTGGTCTCTTTTCCTTTTTCTACTAATAATCTGAAGATCAATGATGGCCATCCAGGCTTGATGAGAGGAAACATCTTCACCCAAAGAGAACAGCTCAGGTCAGCAAAAGCTCAGACACAATATATCTGGGACATGGATGGTCCAATTTTTGGACAATAAAGAAGCTAGGGGATATGAGATTAAGGCAGGAGAATGGTTCTGAGGTAAAAGATTAGCGACAATAAACACAAGAGATTCTGCAGGAGCTGGAAATCCAGAGCAACACAACACAAAATGCTGGAGGAGCTCAGCAGGTCAGGCAGCATCTATGGAAATGAATAAACAGTCGATGTTTTGGGATGAGACCCTTCATCAGGAATGGAAAGGAAGGGGGAAAGATGCCAGAATAAAAAGGCGGAGAGACGGGAAGAAGGACAGCCAAGAAGGTGATAAATGAAGCCATATGGATGGGAATGGTAAAGAGTTGGAGAAGAAGAAAATCTGATGGAAGAGGAGAGTGGACCATGGGAGAAAGGGAAGAAGGAGGTAAGAGGCCAGAGTGGGAATGGAAGAAGAGGGAAGAGGAGGGAAAAAGATAAAAAGAGAAAAATATTTCCAGAAAGAGAAATCAATGTTCATGCCATCAGGTTGGAGGCTACCAAGATGGAATATGAGATGCTGCTTCTGAGAGTGGTCTGACCCTGGCAGAAGAGGAGGCCATGGGCTGACATGTCGGAGCAGGAATGGGGATAGAAATTCAAATGGTTGGCCACCAGGATGCAACTGATGTACTTGACAAACCGGTCCCCTAATTTATGCTAGGTCTCACCAATGTAGAGGAGGCTGCATTGGGTGCACAGGATACAATAGAGAACCCCAACAGATATGCAGGAGATGGGAATTACAGAGGGAATGATCTCTGCAGAAAGCAGAGAGTGGTTGGGGGTGGGGTGAAGTAAATATGTACTTGATGGTAGGATGCCATTGAGGAAGGCAGAAATTGTGGAGAATAACGTGTTGGATGTGGAGATGGTAGGTGAGGACGTCAGGAACTCTATTCCTGTCAAGGCAGCGGGAAGATGGAGTGATCGCAGATGTCCAGGTAAATGGAGGACATGCGGGTGAGGGCTGCATCAATGGTGGATGGAGGGAAACCCCATTCTTTGAAGAAGGAGGACAGATACAGTGGAGACGAAGGAAATGAGAAATGAGAATAGCATTTTTACAGGAGACGGCATGGGAAGAGGTATAAGCAAGATAGCCATGGGAATCAGATGGTTTACAAAAGATGTCAGTGAATAGTTTGTCTCCAGAGATGGAGTCAGAGAGATTGAGAAAAGGGAGAGAGAAATGGAATTTAAGGGCAAGGTGGAAGTTGGAGGCGACGTTTATGAAACTGACGAGCTCAGCAAGGGTGTATGAAGCAGCACCAGTGCAGTCATCAATGCAGATGCAATATAATTGATTAGCCACAATATTATTAAAGGGCAGAGCAGTTGTAAAGGAATATGATCTACTCCTCCTATTTCTTACATCTTTATGTTCTACTTTCAAAGAAAGGATAAGGAGAAGATATTGCAACAGACAACAATGTGCCTTACCAGTTTTATGCTCCAAATGTAAAATAAACAGCTTCAGAAATGATCTAGAACAGGAGGTCCCAACCTTTTTTATGCCATGGACCCCTACCATCAACTGAGGGGTCCGTGGACCTCAGCTTAGGAACTCCTGAATTAGTACTTTTACTATGAACAATCATCAAACGGTGGAAGAATTCACATCTTTTTCTATTCCTTGTCATGTACCAGGGAACAGTCTCCACATGTTCAGAGGTCATCAACCCATTTCATGCCAGACACAATTTGCTTTGTCAATGACTTTGTTACTCTTAGATGTGAGGATAAGCATTTCTATCAGTTTGATGTTGAAATTCCAGGATAATTTCAAATGTATTCATACCTATATCCAATTCATAAATGAGAGAACAGTTTTCACTGATCAGTGGATAAAATGGATGTGATGAGAAGGTCAGTTTTCTCTTCTGAGTGTTCCACTTCCTGTTACAGAGAAGAACTAGAAGCAGAAATCTATATGGTTTTGTCTCTAGCTCTTAAACATCTATTTCATGGGTCAGAACAGGTGGAGGAAGTACTTATTTGAAATAAATGGAAGCTTCATTATTATATTTAAAAGTTGAAAGGCATGTAGTTCAATACTGCCTATCCATATCTTCCAATTTATATCAATTTGTAGTATTGTGTGTAGTTTTGGTCACCTATCTACAGGAGAGATGTAAATAAGGTTGAAAGTGTACAGAGAAAATGTACAAGGATATTGCTGGGTTTGGAGGGCCTGAGTTATAAAGAAAGATTGATTAGGTTAGGACTTTATTACTTAGAACATAGAAGACTGAGAGGAGATTTGATGAATGTATTCAAAATTATGAGGGGTATATGGTAGACAGGGTAAATGCAAGTGGGCCTTTTCCATTGAAGTTAGGTGGGACAACAACCAGAGGTCATGGGTTAAGGGTGGAAGGTGAAATGTTTAAGGGGACCATGAGGGTAAACATTTTCACTCCGATGGTCGTGAGAGTGTGGAATGATCTGCCAGCATGTGGAATGAGGTGCATCTGAGCTGAATTTCAACATTTAAGCAAAGTTTGGATAGATACATGGATGGTAGCGGGATGGAGGGCTATGGTCCCAGTGTATGTCAGTGGGAGTTGACAATTTAAATGGTTTCGGCATGGACTAGATGGGCCAAAGGGCCTGCTCCTGTGCTGTACTTGTCTATGATCCTATGACTATGTTTGGGTGAGCACATTTTAGAAGGTGGATCTTGCAGCAACTTTGAGGTAATTTCTGGCCCTCTTTTTACGTGCATAAGACCATAAGACATAGGAGCAGAATTAGACTATTCAGCCCATCAAATCTGCTCTGCATTCCATCATGGCTGATCCCAGATCCCACTCAAGCCCAAACATCGGCCTTCATGCCGTATCCTTTGATGCCCTGAATGATCAGGAAACTATCAACTTCCACCTTCAATATACCCACAGACTTGGCCTCAACTACAGTCTGTGGCAGAGCATTCTACAGATTCATTACTCTTTGGCTAAATAAATTCTTCCTTACCTCCGTCCTAAAATGTTATCCCCCAAATTTTGAGGCTGTGCCCTCTAGTACTGGATACCCCCCCATAGGAAACATCCTCTCCACATCCACCTTATCTAGTCCTTTCAACATTCGGTAGGTTTCAATGAGATTGCCCCGCCTTCTTCTAAATTCCAGTGAATACGGGCTCAAAGCCTCCGAACGCTTCTCACGTGTTAACCCTTACATTCCCTGAATCATCCTCGTGAATCTCCGTTGGACTATCTCCAATGACAACACACCCTTTTTGAGATATGGGGACCAAAACTGTTGGCAATACTCCAAGTGCAGCCTGACTAGTGTCATATAAATCCTCAGCATTACATCCTTGCTTTGTATTTTTTCTCTTGGCATTTTGATTTTGTGACCTCTTCTGCCAATTGTTTTGTTTTATTATGACTACAGATGGATTTCCATAGCAGAGAGCCTTGGGAGGGAAAGAAGAGGATCACTAAGGGGATGTGATATTGGTCTAGTCAAGGGACAGGTTCAACTGCACAGATCTACCAGTATCCACGCAATGCTCCTTGTAGGCAGATTTTCAACACTAATTACTACAGGTCAAAACTCCAACCCATAAGGTTGGATGACAAAAACTGTGGAAACATGAATAAGGACAATTCTTCATAAACATCCCAATCACAGCATGAGACAATCCACAGAAAATGGGGCACTTCAGAGTGCTTACCAACCAACAAACCCTAACTGGATAATCTGCCCAGATCAGCCAACAAAACTTGCCTGGTTAATTCTGTAGGCCAGCAATGGTCTTTGGGCAAAATATCAGCAGAAGGTTTGGTTGCAGAGAACCAGCTGCAGAGGTATAAGCATATGACTGATGTATGAGTATAAATGATGCATGCCTATGTTAGAGCATCTTTGGGTTCATCTGGATGTTTGTGGCGTGGGTGCGAATCGGGAGGTGTGAAGTTTCTGTGCAGTTTCAAAGAAAGCACTGTCGAAACATTGTAAATATTGTATTGTACTTTGATGTTTAGCACTTAAAGCATCGAGTCCCATGTTGGGCCAGCCAGACCTTTCGAGTGAATAAAGAAGCTGCTTCATATTTACCAGTACTTCTCTCCACTGACTTTATTCACACAGCAACACCTATTGTTAGCCAGTACCATTTACTGGGTGCAACTAATGTCAAAATTGTCAGCTGCCTGTTTCAATTTCAGGACATGGCAGGAAGTTCAAGTTTCCTTATTAATTCTTAATGGCACCTTATCCTATGGCAGCCCCCCGCCCCCACCACACATCCAGCCCAATTTTCCCTGCCCTCCAGTTCTGCCAAACAGTGGTAATAGGCTGAGGTGATGTTGGTTTACAACATTTAAGCCTTCTCTTTACGACTCTCCTCTTTAGATTTCACTAAAATTCAACATTCCACACTAATGTTTTCCTTAATCTGATATGGCCTATGTCAGGATTAATAAATACTGAGTGTGTTTATTTGAAAGTCATTCAAGTTGGATTGATGAAAATTCCAATGATCAGGGACACAATTATACCTCCAGTAAGAAATACTTACATGGATACTGACTCCTGTAGTAAAAGAAATGCTGGTGACTTCTAACAACATGGCCATTGTTGACAGCTCTCCATCACTGAAGTCATGGGTATTACCATGGATTAGAATTTGATCAATATTATATGGCATAAGGCAAGGTGTACACTGCAGATCGGATCTCTTTCTTGCCTTGCTACAATTCCTTTGTAGTTATAAGTCAGGAGTGTGATAAGAAAAATAATGAATTCCCCCATATTTGTGAATCTACAAGGACAGCCAAAAAATGTGGCGTCAGTTCAGACGGAGCAGGTCACATGATCAATGCGCAAGTCATTAGAGTCTACACCATACATCGATTTTTCCATCATTGAGTTTGCAGCCTGGTATCTATAGGACATTCTGTTATCTACAGACCACAGAACAATTACTTCAACAGGCTAAAGCAGCCCCTCTTTTATACAGACATAAAGATAGTCAGGAAATCTTGCTCTACAATTTCCATAACTCACAGTATCTACCTATGAGAATATATTGTAGTTTCATCATTATCACTGGGTTGAAATTTTAGTGGTTCCAACTTATCCTATTGTGGTGACACCTTTACTTTAGTGGTTGTATTGTTTCAAAGCACAGCATAACACATGTGACTGAGTAATACATTGTAGTATAGACGTCATCACAAGAAAATTAGAATAGATACAAATTATATCCATGTGCTTCTGCTAATCTATGATATAAGTTACCAGAATTGTAACTTCAACTGGATACTGCAGCAAATTGGATTTAAGAAATAAAACCCACAATTTAAAATTTTACGTATGTTAAGCATACTTAAGTATCTGGTGGTGTTACATTTGCCTTGTTGTACTATTTCAATGTGGTGTTATAACATTAGATATTCCAATCCCATTTTATTACCTGGAGCTTAATGCAATAAATTAGTGCCTCTAAATGCTTAATGACATATGTGCAAAAATTAAAACGAACAATAATTATCCAATTATAATTCTATAAACCCTTTGGAAATTATCATGCAAAGGCCAATGTACGAGGGGTGATTGATAAGTTTGTGGCCTAAGGTAGAAGGAGTCAATTTTAGAAAACCTAGCACATTTATTTTTCAACATAGTCCCCTCCTACATTTACACACTTAGTCCAGCGGTCGAGGAACATATGGAACTTGGACTTCCAGAAAGTGTCCACAGCATAGAAGGAGATGAGTTATACAGCTCTCATTACATGTGCATGCAGGTCAGCTCTTTGAGTGATTGTGCAGAAAGTTTGAATTTAATAATTTACCTCCTTCTACCTTAGGCCACAAACTTATCAATCACCCCTGATGAGTTATTAACTTCAAGCTTTCTGCATAATCACTCAAAGAGTTGAAATGCATGTGCATGTAACGAGAGCTGTATAACTCATCGCCTTCTACCTTAGGCCACAAACTTATCAATCACCCCTCGTATAAGGAGTTTAGATCTTCAGAGGTCCAACACTTACATTTCAGGGAAATTAAGAATGTTCCTTATTTTCTGCATAATAGTTGCATTTTTGGGTTGTGTAATTTCTGAGAAAATAATCTTGTTGACATCAATAATTACGGACCATTCAGATGTCTGTTTTCCGTCAAAAGAAGGATTTCACACATATTTTTTTGGGATCCAATGCCTTTTGACAAGTCTACATTCTTGGAACAAAATGTACAAGTTATTCAAATAAAATTGATAAGCAGTGAGTTTGTAATGTCACAACATACATCAAAGTTGCTGGTGAACGCAGCAGGCCAAGCAGCATCTGTAGGAAGAGGTGAGGACTGACGAAGGGTCTCGGCCTGAAACGTCGACTGCACCTCTTCCTACAGATGCTGCTTGGCCTGCTGCGTTCACCAGCAACTTTGATGTATGTTGCTTGAATTTCCAGCATCTGCAGAATTCCTGTTGTTTTTGTAATGTCACAAGTGGGTTTCAAAATCAAGCGCCAACTTGTAGGACCATTTGAGGAAATGAAGTAGTTGTCTAACTGCTGATAATAGGATTATATTTTATTAACTGATCTGAATGGTTACAAGCCAACCAAAAAAACAGAGCAAGTTAAATTAAGTTAAAACACTACCTTTCCAAATTGCTTAATAAGATCGTCTATGAAACAGAGAGTATAAAATATTACATTATCCTGTGAGATCAAAGGGCTGTGACAGAGGGCCATGTGTTTCCTTATTAATGGAATATTAGCTTTTGTCTTGATCTGTATAACCTACTGGCTGAAGGATAATTGACAAGCCCCATTAGAAGCAATGAAGAAATGCAGAAGTGAAACCGTAAGAATATATTTATTTATTTATTTATTTATTGCCTTGGAGACAAGTGACATATTTCTAATTTCTTCATTTTGTTTTAATTGTTACAGAAGTTACTTATGTTTTATGACTAGTCAAAGCTTTTCAGCTGCCAGATGAATTTCTGTCAATATTCTTTACAAAAAATACTGAAATAATAATAATCATTATGTAATATCTTGGTTGTCAAAGCCAACAAACTCTCAGTCTAAAGGTTTTCTTTTTATGGAAGTTGCAATGGTTGAATTCCACCACTGGAATACATAGGTTAGCATTCAAAACACAGTAAATCTGTTTTAGGGTGCTCCACTCTGGTTGAATGCCCTAGTTTGTTGGTCTTTCATTGATTCTGATATGGATATTATTCTATAGATTTATTGTGTATGCCCAGAAGAAAATGAATCTCCAGCGTTGTGTATGGTGACATACATGTCCTTTGATAATAAAATTTACTTTGAACTTTGAACTTTGAATTTTAATTCCAAAATTGTCTCCACAGTACCTGTCCTCACACATGGTGCACTTTTCAGTGGATGACATATTGGTAAGTGTGCTACCATTATCTGTCAATGCCCGCTAGATGTTACAGAGAAGGCAGATGTCAATCAGCATGTAATGTAATGTTATTGTGGCAATTTGGAACTGGTTGTTCAAACTACTGCTCTCTCTTGGTCTTGTACAGCTGGACGTGCATTCAGTATTAGGTAAAAGCCTCAGCCACTTCCCTGCCTAGCTACTTAATAGGATCATGAACTGTTTTCACATTTATTGCCGATTATTTTCTACTGGTGGTTCCTTGGCACTTTTACAGTTGCTCTAAATTGCTGAAGTCTTCAGGAGTAGTGTGCCAGTATCTGAAGCAAGTCTGGTGACCAGGTTTCTGATTATATTAGTTACACCATCCCCTTCCCACCACACAGCCCCTCCCCCAGCACCCCCTGCATATTTGGGTGTCCTAAACCAAGCAGAGGCAGGACAGAGCAGGAGATGCCAGAGGAAGAGGGCAGCAAGTTGAAGCTGGTAGGAAGAAGTATCTACTCAGTAGAAGGTGAATTCTCCAACCTGAATAGTAGCATTAGGGCAACAGAGCAGAATCCCTATAGGGGAAGGTGAAGTACACTACATGGAACCTTTAAACCATCCCCACGTCTACCTGCTGGCCAAGAACCAACATGGTTAAAGGTTTCCAAGCAGTCTCTTTTGGTCTGCTCACCACCGCAGGACGGAATATGCATCATGATACAGCCACAGGAGCGCTCTGTACTGAACCTGTCACAGACTTCAGTGCTGAACAGAAGAATGAGGCCCAAAGAGCAAGAAATCCCAAACAAGGAACGGCGTGCAAGGGCTCTGCGTTCAGCAAGAATGTTCTCTTTGGGATCTGCCATTGGCTTCAGTCACAGTTCACCTCCACTGAGAGAGATGCAGGCTGGCTTAAGCAGGACTAGTGTGTCATTTTGTTCTGACCCTGCTGGGATATGCAGCCACTCAGCAATATGGCTGGTGCCAGCTGCAAGCTGCAATCACATTAGTGAGTAGGCAGTGTAAAGACGACCTGCTGTTTGCATTGGAAGCAAAACCGCGAGTTAACAATGCTTGTGTCGGTTTTTGGGGGCTGTTCAGTTTGGCTGCTACAGAGTCTATCCTGGTCCAGGTCTGATTTAGAAAAAAGACTTTAAAAGATGACAAGCAAGGCTACAACAACTATGCTTTGCTAGAGCAAACATCTGTTTCTTTCTAACAAATCCTTAGTCATTTTACACCAGAGGGAAAATGGCAAAGTGCAACACCCAAAACAGGCAGAAGGATTCAGCCGGAGAGGTTTTCATGAATCTGATTTCCTATGTGACAATGGAATAACGTGGTTCCCATCATCACTGGTACAGGCAGTCTAAAGCAGAGATAAATTAAACTTAACAAGGATACAGGGAACAATCTCCGATTATGGGACAAGAAATCATAGCACAAACACAATGATCTCTGGTTAAGGTTGTCAAAGGCAACATTTAACTTTGTGTTCTCTGTGTGACCTATACTCTAATACAGGAAAGTAGACTAATAATTTATTATCACTATCCCTTAGATAATCAGAGACTTAATAAAGCAACTAACAACGCACAGAACCGTCTTTAGGTATGAATGCAAACACCATTATAAAGAACACTTTGAGAGCTATAAACACATCTTGTCCTAACTTAGTTGGGCTATGAATAAGAGGATGTACTTCATAGCTCTCTAGACATATCTTTTTATAATGAAACATTGCACTTTCACACCTTCTCTACTTCAGCGTTCATATTCCTTCCCTTGCCTCACAGCTTTTAAAAAAAAAACAAATGTTGTTTATTGACTTCAGTAAATCTTTTGACCTGACAGCAGACTCACTGCTGGCATCAATAGAAAATCCTTCAGTTGCTCAGCCCAGTTATAGGAACTTGAACACTTTCTGACTCTCTACCCAGTGTGATGCTATTCAGGGAATGCTGTTGTTTTGTTACAAATCCACAGGCTAAATATTCTTCAGAGATTCATTTATTATCAAAGTGCACAACTCTGAAATTCTTCAATTCTCTGGGTAGCCATGAAACCAAGAAAGAAAGGAAAGGCAGCACGATCATTAGCCCCCAAATCTCACCTCCCTGCAAAAAAAATGAACAAAAATGGAACAGGCACATCAATCCCCCAAATCCCTCCTCCCACACAAAAAAACGAGCAAAATGGATCAGGCACATCAACCCCAAACTCTCTCCTGCTGCACAAAAGAAAAGAACAAAACGGATCAGGGACATCAGCCCCCAAATCTTTCCTCTTGCACAGAAAATAAACGAACAAAATGCATTCTTTCACTAGGCACAATGCTATTGTGTACAATATAATGGAATTTAATCCAAAGCTTGATTGCCGAAACATGATCAAGTTTTTGTACACTTCTGTGTACAAACAATTTGTCCTGTGTATCAGGTGTCAGTTACGGTAAATAAGTCTTCTAACTTTTTTTGAGACACAAAAAATTCTGCTGATGATGGATATCTAAAGCAGCACAGACGCAATGTTGTGGAAACTCAGAGGTCAGGCAGCATCAATGGAGGAAAACGAATAGTCACTGTTTCAGGCTGAGATCCTTCATCAGAGCTCCTAACTGTGTGGTATTATCTCCTGTTCTCAGTCTCCTGCAGGTTAGCATAATGCGATTACAGCGTAGGGCATCGGATTTCAGGGTTCAGGTGTGACGCCATCTGTAAGGAGTTTCTATGTTCTCCCTGTGGCTATATGGGTTCCCCTGGGTGCTCTGGTTTCCTCCCACAGACCAAAAATGTTCCACTTAGCAGGTTAATTGGTCATTGTAATTCCTTTGATTAGGCTAGGGTTAAATAGGTAGGTTGCTGTACAACATAACTTGTTGGGCTGGAAGGGCCAGTTCCGCACTGAATCTCTAAATAAAATTAAATAAATTAAAATAAAATCATGGCTTCCAGTCATAACCATGGTCCACTCACACTTCCTATTCTCCCATTCACAGACTATAGTCCAACATTGTCACCATGATGTTGTGTCACTCATGTTAGTACACTGTTCCCATTGCTGTCCCTCGCCCCTATCCCTTTCCTGATCTCAATGCTGTATTGCTGGTCAATATTGCTTACTTCCCTGACACTCTTAGTACCATTCCTTCCCTCAATACTACCCTTTCCCACTATACTGCTTCTCCCTCAGTGCAGCTCCTTCCCACAATACTGTCCATCCTTCTGTTGGTAAAAAATGAAATCAAATCCTTAAAAAGAGGTGACACAGGACCAGAAGGTGTAGAATCGTTGTGGGTAGAGTTAAGGAACTGAAAGGGTAAAAAGATCCTGATGGAAGTTATACATGGGCCTCAGTAACCAGGATGTGGGATATAAATTACAATGGGAGATAGAAAAGACATATAACAAGGGTAATGTTACGATAGTCGTGGGGGATTTTGACATGCAGGGAGATTAGGAATATCAAATTGTGGCTGGGTCTAAAACTTCTGGAAAGATGGCTGCACGTTTGGATGCAGTGGCATCTCGTAGGTCAATCAAAAAGGTATTTTTGTCTTTTTTAAATGTCTTCTTCATGATTGCATGACAATGCTGGATATCAAGAACTTCAGGTACCGCAGGTCCACCCCATCAGTGAGCTGCTTGTTGGCAGAGCAGCTGGAGGAACTGGATGGTGCACACCATACTACTGCATGCTACTGGAAGGTGTCAGTGAGCAAAGGCCACACGCACTGTAACAGTGAGTGATTGTCCTGGACTTTGCTCTTGCAATCACAACACCCTGTAGGACATGGATATTGTAAAACGCTGCAAGTCATTTCCCTTACTTATTGGTGAGACAGACAGCAGAGGAGCTGTGTGGCTTCAGGTGTAGTGAGGACTGGGCCTCAAACCACAGGCTTGTCTGTTGCAGTATTCTAAGAGTGGAGACGCAGGAGGTGGTGTAGCGTGGCATCCATGCTGGTTGGGGGCTGGCCCTCCTGCTGGTGCTGCCCTCCAGTGTTCAATCAGTGGAATGACAAGCTGGGTTGCGTGCGTGCATATGTTCATCTGCTGACTGTTAAAAACTGTTTTTCTCTTTCCAATAACACCCAAGCACCATCAATTTACGGGACATGTCAGTCAGGGACATGGGCTATATATATGTATACATTTTTATGTGTGACTGTGTGTTTACCTGCTATCTGATATGTGCCTTGTGCTGTATATGACTGTTGGTATAATGTTTTTCACCTTGGCCCTGGAGCAACATTGGTATTTATGTATGATTGAATGATAATTAACTTTGAACTTGAATTTGAAGAGAGGGAGTTTGTAGAATGCCTACTCGATGGCTTTTTAGAGCAGCCTGTGGTTGAGCCCATGAGGGAAAGTCAGTTCTGAATTGGTGTTGTGTAATGAACTAGATTTGAATAGGGAGCTTAAGGTCAAGGAGACAGATTATAATATGATAGAATTCACCCTGCAGTTTGGGAGGGAAAAGATAAAGTCAGATGTTTAATATTACAATGGAGTAAAAGGATTTACAGAGACATGAAAGAGGAGCTGGCCAAAGTTGTTTGAAAGGGGACACTAGCAGGGATGACGACAGAACAGCAATGGCTGTAGTTTCTGGGAGTAATTCAGATACTTCCCAAAGATGAAGGAGTATTCTAAACAGAGGATGAGGCAAGAGTAGGTGACAAGGGAAGTCAAAGACAGCATAAAAACAAAAGAGAGGGCATAAAATATAGCAAAAATTAGTCAGATGGGAAAGCTTTTAAAAACCAACTGAGAGCAACAAAAAAGGCGATAAGGAGAGAAAAGATGAAATATGAAGGTAAACTAGCCAATAATATAATAGAGGATATCAAAAGTTTTTTAAAATATATAAAGAAAAAGAAAGGTGAGAGTGGATATTGACCACTGGAAAATTGTGCTAGGGAGGTAATAATGGGGGACAAAGAAATGGCAGATGAACTTATTAAGTATTTTGTGTCAGCCTTCACAGTGGAAATCACTAGCAGTATGCCAGAAATTTGTGAGTGTCAGGGGCCAGAAGTGAATGTAGTTGCTATACTAAGGAGAAGGTGCTTGGGAAACTGAAAATTCTGAAGGTAGATAAGTCACCTGGACCAGATGGACTACACCTCAGGGTTCCGAACTGGATGGCTGAACGGACTGTGGAGGAATTAGTAATGATCTTTAAAGAATCACTAGATCTTGGAATTATTCCAGAGGACAAGAACATTTGCAAATGTCACTCCACTCTTTAAGAAGAGAGAGAGGCAGAAGGAAGGAAATTATAGGCCAGTTAGCCTGACTTCAGTGTTTGAGAAGGTGGTGCAGTCCATTATTAACAATAAGGTTTCGGGGCACATGGTAAAATAGGCCAAAGTCAGCATGGTTTCCTTAAGGAAAATCTTGCTTGACAAATCTATCAGAATTTTTGAGGAAATAATAGGCAGGATAGGCAAAGAACAGTCCATGGATAACATTTATTTGGATTTTCAGAAAGCCTTTAACAAGATAAGAAACCATGGCATGACAGGAAAGATGCTAGCATTGATAGAAGATTGGCTGACTGGCAGGAGGCAAAGTGTGGGAATAAAGGGGCCGATTCTGGTCGGCTGCCTGTGACTATTGGTGTTCCACAGGGGTTGGTATTGGGACCGCTCCTTTCTCATTATATGTCAATGATTTGGATGATGGAATTGATGTCTTTGAGGCCAAGATTGCAGATGATACGAAGATCATCTTCGTAGGGGCAGGTAGTGTTGAGGAAGCAGGGAGTCTGCAGAAGAACCTAGACAGATTCAGAGAATGGGTAAAGCGGCAGATGGAATATAGTGTTTGGAAGTGTATGGTCATGTATTTTGATAAAAAGAATAAAAGTGTAGGCTATTTCTAAACAGGGAGAAAATTTAAAAACCTGAGATGCAAAGGGACTTGGGAGTCTTTATGCAAGATTCCCTAAAGATTAACTTGCAGGCTGAGTCGGTGGTAAGGAAGGGAAATGCAATGTTAGCATTCATTTTGAGAGGACTAGAATATAAGAGCAAGGATGTGATGCTGAGGCTTTATAAGGCATTGGTCAGACTGCACTGTGAGCAATTTTGGGCCCCTTATCTAAGAAAAGATGTGCTGACGTTGGAGAGGGCCCGGACGAAGTTCATGAGAATGATTCCGAGGATGGAAGGTTTAACATACGAGGAGCATTTGATAGTTCTGGGCTCGTACTCACCGGAATTTAGAAGAATGAGGAGGGATTTCATTGAAACCTGTCAACTGTTGAAAGGCCTAGATCGAGTGGATGTGGACAGGATGTTTCCTATAGTGGGTGAGTCTTCGACCAGAGGACACAGCCTCAGAATAGAAGAACATCTATTTAGAAAGGAGGTGAGGAGGAATTTCTTTAGCCAGTGTTGTGAATCTGTGGAATTCATTGCCAAGGATGGCTGTGGAGGCCAAGTCATTGAGTATTTATTTACAGCAGAATTTGATAGGTTCTTGATTAGTCATTGTTTATGGGGAGAAGGCAGGAGAATGGGGTTGAGAGATAATAAATCAGCCCTGATGGAATGGAGGAGTGGGCTGAAATGGCCAAATGATCTAATTCTGCTCCTACATCTCATGGTCTAATACTGCTTCCAGGAGCCTTGCACAAAGTGGCATGGACTCTGTACGGAGAGAACTCCTGCATGTGTTTTCCTAGGCACTGAAGAATTCCAAGGTCAAGAATTCCCTCCATCAGCCATTGCTTCATTCAGTTCAGTTCTCAGTTTTTAAATTCTCTCAATCTTTTCATTACTCTGTGAAGCTGCTCCAGTCCTGAATCAATAATCACACAGTCTGAGGTAGATTTGATGTAATAGCTTGCTGTGCATTTGTCTTAAAATAACTACATCTAAATTCTACTAAAGTGCCAGTCCCCTTAAAGTACCTGCTCCTTGTAGACAATTGTAACACAAAATAATCTGCAGATGCTGGGGTCAAAGCAACACTCACAACACGCTGGAGGAACTTAGCAGGTCAGGCAGCATCTGTGGAAAAGGCGAAGGCGAAGTAAAGGTCCTGACGAAGGGTTCCGGCCCGAAACGTCGATCTTTTCCACGGATGCTGCCCGACCTGCTGAGCTCCTCCAGCATGTTGTGAGTGTTGCCTTGTAGACAATTGCTGTAGGTGAGGTGGGAAATCCTGTCCTCGCCGCTTATCCTGGTTCCAGTAATTACTACTGTTGTGTAATGTAATTGGGAGAAATGTACGTAATTCACAACCATTGATATTGAGTTGGAGTTTCACTTCAAGAGGCTGGTCTGATGTGATGACATTATTATGTATAAGTTTTTAACCCACTTTGTGGTGCAGGTTTTGGCGTTCAATAAAATGTGTTATGGGTTTTGTTAAACATAGAACGCCTCACTTTGCTCTATTTGTGGAAATCTACACCACAATTACTGTATATCAGTGATTGTGGGAAGTTCTACGTGATACCCCTGAGTTAATAGCAGACTGAGAAGGATTTCCATTATAATGGACAGTGGTGGTAATTTTATAACCTTTGGAACTAGTTATTCTGAATACAGATTTTCCAAAGGCAAGAATTTTAATGTTTTTAGGAGGAGTTGGATGAGGATAGAGGTGAAACAAAGGATAGAATTTCTTTGAAATCTGAAAGGACAGCAAGTGCAGCAAAGCTTAGAGAGCCGAGGAATTAGCTTTTTATTGCTTGATCTTTCAAAAGTCTGGTGCATATGTGAGCCAAGTGTGCAATAGGACAAGCCTTTCATTATTACTGTGCTCAAAGGCCTTGGAGGAAGTGGATCTGGGTTGCAGGTCGTGGAGAGAGGTGCCTGAGAAGGTATCATTCTGAGTAAAGGTTGAACTCACACTTCTAAAGGTAAGTTTTAGCATGGAAGGGAGGTAAGTGCCTTTGCTGGGACAGAGTGGAGGCCATTATGGTCTGTTCAAAGGGGAAGGAGTGGTTATTCAGATTATGATTGGTTGCTTGTGGGAGTGAACCCTGCCCGAGTTCTCAGAAACTCTTAGTACTCAGAGTGCGGAGGTCAGACCAAGAATCACCTAATGTTATTCAACAGCTTCAAATGGCAAGCCAGTAAGCAGTGGATACGCACTTGAAGTAGCACCAGGTTAAAGCCCAGAATAAGAGCGGATACTGTGGTTGGCATGTTCACAGGTAGATGTTCATCTTGTGCCACAGAAACAAATGTTGTATCTAAGCGAGAAGCCTTCAGCAACCAATAAAATGCATTGAGATATTTGAAGATGCAGGAGCTGCCTCTTGGGGTCTAAAAAGATGTGAAAATTGGACACCAATCAAAAGTCTCTAAGTCTCTTAGTATTTTTAATATTTAGCCAATCCATATTTTTACCAGATGGGTGGCTGTTAGCCAAATATCCACATTAGATCATTTTATTTCTTGTATCACTTACTGGAAACCAACTTCCTGGACTGATCTGAAGGGTTCTGACTCTGGGTGTTGGGCTGAGTTTGGGCCAGCATCCTGTCTCTATACATCGTCCAGGTCAGGGTGATTGGCTTAATATTACCACATGTACTCTGTTCTTTACTGATGTGTCTGGTATCTGACCGTCAATCACATCAACAGTAAGTATATATTGACAGTAATGGCCGGAACAGGTTGTCTATGGAACTTACTGTGAATATTCCAATTCAAGTGAAGTTCAGCTGGGTTTTGTTTGGGTTCTAATTTATATCAGAACAGAAGTCAAAAGAAAATGGTTTGAGTGTAACAAAATCTGCTGCTTTGTAATTACCACTCGGACTGGCCTTCTTTTATACCCACTGTACTCAAACGTATTTCATACACATTGCAATTGTCTAAAATATGAAGATCCTCACTGAAAAAATAAACTCTTCTTCCACCATCGCTCACAGGCATCATCCTGTGATACTTAAGGTCCATAGCAATTATTTTGTTCACCTAAATTGCAGTTGGGCAGGGCACACGCCCTGAGTCACAAATACTGGTTCAAACTATGTTTTGTACAGCAAGTATCATTTCTTTAAAACACAGGGTTCAGACCCTGGCCCCTGACTTCCAAAAGCACAGAAAGCAAAGCACAGCCCCAAGCTGCCAATAAGTCTGGCTCAATCATACCCTGTGTTCGACCTGAAGCAGACACCAAGATCCATTAACCAATATGAGCAAGGGAATCTCAGGAACAAGTCAGAAGATTTTAATTAAAATTGGCAATGCAGCAGAGGCCATGAATAGAATTTGTATATTCCATTATGGATTAGCAGGAGAAACATGCAATACTGGGATGAGTGATCCTATTTACGTAATCAGTTAGCATTTCAGTATGTACCTTATGTGTAGAATTTACTTAAATATCATATGATATTAATATTATGCAGGGTCCTGAAAATCAATGGTAATAATATAAATGTAATTATTTATATGCAGTTAGAGTTTATGAAATATAGGCAATGTCCTATTTGAAGTTATTAGAATTGATTTTAGTTTTACATAATTTCAGCTTGTTGACTGGATGGTAAATCTAACTTAATTCCTCCTTGATCTAAACATCAGATGTTTTCAGTCCAGTGAGCTTTTGCATTAGGCCTGCGATTGCACAGTCCAAGTCTCAACAGAGATGTTACAGATTCATAAAAAAAAACAAATCTTCATCACCCTTAGCCTTCGACTCACTTAACGCCTAATTTTATCTTAGCTCCTGGAACAAACACGCTCGCTCTCCCATCAAGAGGTCTGTTAAAATCAATCATTTAAAATAACTTTCACCTCGATTATGGCTGGAACCTTTCCTATGTTTGGGCACAGTTACTTACTGTTCGCAAATTGCTGTGCACTCCCCCAGTTGTCCATCCGCACCCCTCCAGAAAAATGTGTGAGAAGACGGCCACTGAACTGTGTTTAATAGCGATGTGAGTTCAATTTGATTATCTCACCTTCTTTCCAAATTACAGACTGACTGCACTTCAGTTTACCTTTGCAACTGAAATACTGAATTTAAAAATTGCCATACTTTTTATTAAAGGTTTCAATAGCAATCAGATACTTGTCCAAATTGATTTTTTTCTACCATGAATTGAGACACTGTTTTACACAATGATTTCACTGTTTTTGCTTCCCCCAGCTGACATATCTGTGAACCCCTTCAGGTTCAGAATCTGTGGTCACCTATTAAACTGGAGCTGCAAATCAGGGCTGGTTCATTCAGTCTTGGCCCTGGGGCATTATTTGCAGCAGGAACACAATGAGGTGATCTCAAGCTTCTTCCTGAGGTCAGTTTATTTGCAGAAACACAGCACTCCTTGCATGTATTGTCTGGTGTGCTGACAATGCATTGGGTCAATAGCCTGAGAAGCCAATTTTGATAGATTTTAAAGAAGCCCATCTCTTCAGGATAGAAATTATTGGAAAATAAGTAAAAAAAAAATACAGTGAAACTGTCGGGAGAGGTAGTGGCACAAATCCTAGAACTAAATGGCACCAAAGATTTAAATCAAGACTGGATTAGCATTAAGGGGCCAGTGTAGGTAAGGTTTCTCTCTCCTCCCTTTTCTCTGATGCTGCCTGACTTACTGAGTTTCTTTTCATTCCTCTCTTCTCCCCTACTCAATACCACACTTTTCATATATTCTACCAAATGCAGAGGCATGCCCATCTTTTGCAAGAACACTGTATTTTTCTACCATGGCAGTGCATTTGCCCTGCAGCCAGTAGGTTAGGTGAGCAGCAAACATGAAGAATATTGCTGACACCAATATCCACCTTGTCTGCTTGCTTCCGACTCACAATCTGTGAATGCTGTTCTGAACACTTGGTAACACACATTATTATCTGTCTTCCCTTCTGCCACCTGCATTCAGTACTTAGCTCCTCTCGAAACTTGAGTTAAGACATTTTGGTAAGAATCTGCTGCTAAAAAAGAAGCAAAGTTAACAAAGGTTTACTTCTTTTTAACACATAAGTTGTTTGACATCACAAGACAGTACAGTGGCACTCCTGAGTGGCAGATTGCCTTGAGTTTCTGGGTGATCAGTTGCCTTGCTGACAGGCAGCTCAACTCAACCTGGTTGTGAGCCTTATGTATCACAAGCTTCACCACAGGCACTGTATAATGATATACTGGCATGGGTGGCTTGGTCGTACAGCAGGAAATCATTCTGTCCCACAGCTCAAATGACTCAAAATCAACCTTGGCTGTCGGTGCTTTGGGTGAGGATTCTTTCTGTGACCATATGGCTTTCACCTGGGTGCTCCAGTTTCCTCCTATATCTTAAAGATGTGCTGGTTGGAAGGTTACACAACCAGTGTAAACTCAGGATCAGAATCACAATCAGTCTAAATTAAATAAGTGGTGCAAAAAATAGGAAATAAGACAGTAGTGAGGTCGTGTTCATGGATTCAATGTCAATTCAGAAACCAGATGGCAGAGGGGAAAAAGCTGTTCCTGAATCATTGAGTGTGTGCCTTCAGGCTTCTGTACCTCCGTCCTGATGATAACAATGAAAAGAGGGCATGTCCTGGGCGGCGGGGGTCCTTAATGATGGATGCTGCCTTTCTGAGTCACAATGTCCCGGATTCTAGGGATGCTAGTGACCATGATGGAGCTGACTAATTTTACAATTCTCTGCAGCTTACTTCGATCCTGTACGGTAGACACCCCCCATACCGGATGGTGATGCAGCCAGATAGAATGGTCTCCATCATACCTCTGTAGAAATATGCAATTATTTTTGGTGACATACCCAAATCTCCTCAAACTCATAAGGAAATATACCCTCTGTCTTGCCTTCTTTATAGCTGCATCAATATATTGCATCCAGGTTAGGTTCTCAGAGATATTGGCTCCCAAGAACTTGAAATTGCTCACTCTCTCCAGTTCTGATCCCTCAATACTGACTTGTATGTGTTCCCTTGTCTTACGCTTTCTGAAGTACAAAATCAGTTGTTTGGTCTTGCTGACATTGAGTGCAAGGTTTGTGCTGCGACACCACTCAACTAGCTGATATATCTTGCTCCTGTACGCCCCGTCATCACCATCTGAGATCCTGCCAACAATGCTTGTATCGTCAGAAATTTTATAGATGGCATTTGCGCTGTGCCTAGCCACACAGTCTGGGTGTAGAGAGGGTAGAACAGTGGGCTAAGCACACACCCCTGAGGTGTACCAGAGTTGCTTGTCAGCGAGATGAAGATGTTATTTCCAACCCTCACAGATTCTAGTCTTCACAGAGGCCCAGGTTCTGGAGCTTTCTGATCAGAACTGAAGGAATGATGGTGTTGAACACAGAGTTATAGTCAATAAGTGTGCATGCGCTGGTCGTGCATGCAGCCTGTTACAGCCGTTCCGACCAGTATTCTTACTTTTTTCTTCTTACTTTTTAACTTATGTTATTTTTTGTATTTTTTTTCCTGGTAACACGTTGAAGCTGCGCCCTCTCTATCATGCTGGTAGACAGAGTTTTATTTGGGTTTTTAGCACTGGAAATAGTTACATCCCGACATGCGGGACAGAAGCGTGGTCGCATTGTTCATTCCAGGGACCAGCTGCTTGCGCTAATGCCAGCTGGTTTAACGAGCAGAGCGGCGGACACCTGTGCTGAAATCCAGAGGAAAACACACAGAGGATGCAGAGGGGGATCACAAAGGCAAGGAAAGAGGACCGGGTCGAGACAACAGAGACTTATGGAGAAGAGGAGTTCGGTGGGTAATAAAATGGACGAGTTCACGGCGCTAGCCAGGCGTCAGAGAACATTTCGGGAGTGCAATGTTATGTGTTTCACTGGAATGGGGCTGCATGAGGACATACCCGATCAAAACTTCTCCATGGACGGCTTCCAGACCGTTCGGGCTGACCAGAAGTGCACTGAAAGCGGTAAGCGTAAAGGAGTTGGGTGCTTACTGTTCTGGTTAACAACAGATGGTGCAATCCGGGTCATATTACGATCAAGGAACATGTTTGTAGACCGGATATTGAACTTTTTACTGTTGGACTTCAGCCATATTCCACCGATATACAACACTGGGCGGCACGGGAGGTTGTTCCTGCCTGTGGCCATCGAACTTGCAGCTCCTCCCGTGGAGGGTCAGACACCCTGAGCCAATAGGCTGGTCCTGGACTTATTTTCCATCTGGCATAGTTTGCATTTTGTTGTTTGATTGTTTGTGGTTTTTGTATTGCTATACTTATGCTCTATTCTTGGTTGGTGCGGCTGTAACGAAACCCAATTTCCCTCGGGATCAATAAAGTATATCTATCTATCTATCTATCTAAACAGCATCCTGACATAGGTATTTGTATTGACCAGGTGATCCAAGGCCGCGTAGAGAGGCAGTGAGATTGTGTCCGCCATAGATCTATTGTGATGATCGGCAAATCGCAGTGGGCCCAGGTCCTTGCTGAGGCAGCAGTAGATTCTAGCCATAACCAACCTTCAAAGCACTTCATCACTGTAGAAGTGGGTGCTACTGGACAGTAGTCATTAAGGAAGGTCATCCTGCTCTAATTGGCCATTGGTATAATCGTTGCCCTTTTGAAGCAGGTGGGAACTTTTGACTGCAGCAATGAAAGATTGAAAATGTTTTTGTTGGTTGGCACAGGTTTTCAGAGTCTTACCAGCTACTCCACTGGGGCCTGTTGCCTTGCGAGGGTTCGCCCTCTTGAAAGACAGACTGACATCGGCCTCTACTGTGACAGTTGGTGACACATGGTAGGAAACAGGCTATTGGGAATGGAACTGATAGATTTGGTCTGGGATCCAGCATAAATATCTTGGGTAAAATAACCTCTTGTGTCTTATTCTCCATCAGCACCACACATCACTCAGGATGATCACTGAGTTCTGGACTGTTAGTGGTGTCCACATCCCAAGAGTGAACAAGAGGAAATAATATTCCTTATTTTTCTTTATTTCTATTTTATTAGACCTTAAGACTATAAGATTGAGGAGCATAATTAGGCAGTTTGGCCCATTGAGTCTGCTCCACCATTTCATCATGGCTAATCCATTTTCCCTCTCAGTCTCAATCTCCTGCCTTCTCCCCATATTCCTTTACGCCCTGACTAATCAAGACTTGGCCACCACAGCCACCTATGGCAACGAATTCTACAGGTTCACCACTCTCTGGCTAGAGAAATCCCTTCTCATCTCTGTTAAATGATCTCAGTATTGTATTGATATCAAATGATGAATTCAAGACCAAGATAGTTATTCTAAACCAACCGGCTTCTGGTTTGAGATGGTGCTGGTGAAACACAGTGACGACTAACAAACAAAACTACAATCTACTTTATTAATCACACTTTTTGTGGAAAAATATCACCCTAATCATCACCCTGTAATGTCCCTTTTGGAGTTGAGCTTTTGAACTGCCTACACAACTTCACATTTTTGCAAAGTGCAGGATGGTTATGGTGTGGTGCGTATGAGCCGAATCAAGGTGGTGGGACCTGGGCCTGATGGTGGAAAATAAGCCAATGTATAGCCATTGCTGGAGCGGACTCGAAGCAGCGAAGCGCAGGCAAGACAAGCGGAGGCTTGGTAGAGTCAAGGCGGCAGAGCCCAGGCCCAAGTCCATAAAATAAATCGATGTTTGACCAATTTAAGCACCGGGCCAGATTGGAAAGGTTGGGTACAGGCCAAATCAAGGCAGATGGACCCAAGCCCAAGAGAGAGGAGTAAGCCAAGGTTTGGCTAATTTAAGCGTTGGGCCAGATTGTAAAGGTCAGAATATCGGGGCCAGAATTGAGGGATGGGCTGGAGTTCAGCTCACTGTTCTGTGAGGTTTACCCATCTCCACTCTGAACTGAGGCTGTGGCCTGCAACTAATGGGCTCCCGGATGGGTTGAGATAGGCTTCGTGGCTGTGAACTCACTTGAGTTCTGAATGTTGCTTGCTTACGTTTTATTGTTTTTTTTTCACATTGGGTGTTTGATGGTCTTCTTTGTTTAATGGGCTCAATTGGGTTTCTTTGTTTTGTGACTGCCTGTAGCGAGACAAATCTCAAGGTTGTATATAGTTTACATACTTTAATAAAAAATGTACTTTGTACTTTAAATGTTAAACTTTTATTTGTACATCCTGATGGGTTTTGTTAAGAATGGGAGGTCCTTCACAAGCATCTTCTAACACAAACAAGAACTACTCTTTAAACGGTTCATATACAGTATAACTACAAGCAGCAATCAAACAGACATTGTTGCCTGCACAGTTTGCAGGCTACCAGTTTGTAATGAGAGATCACTTAGGTGATATGCTTTGGAAACTTTCAAGACAATGTCTTCCAATTAAAAGTAAGTCTGTTAAATAAGGGGCCTTGAAAATTATAAAGAAGCCAGAAAGGAACCTCAGAAGGGAATTAGGAAATCCAGGAGGGTCCATGAAAAGTCCTTCACATGTAGGGTTGAAGAGAATCCCAATACATTCTGTACATACATCAAGAGCAAGAGGTTAAAAAGGGAGAGGGTGGGACCACTCAAGGATAAAGAGGGGAACATCTGATTGAACATGAAGGATTTGAGTGAGGTCCTTAATGAGGACTTTACATCAGTATTTACGAAGGAGGAGGACGTGGCGGATAGGGGGATCAGTGCCAAGAGTGTTGATATGCCAAGGCATTTTGAAGTAAAGAGGAGGTAGTGTTGGGTCTCTTAAAGGGCATTAAGGCGGGTAAGTCCCCAGAGCCTAATAGGATATACCCAGGCCAGGGAAGAGATTGCTGGGGCCTTGACCAATGTCTTTGTGTCCTCTCCAGCCACAAGGTCCCGGTGGACTGGAGAGTAGCTAATGTTGTTCCATTATTCACAAGGGGAATCAGGGATAATCCTGGAAACTATAGACTGGTGAGTCTCACATCAGTGGTAGGGAAGCTACTGGAGAGAATTCTTAGGGATAGGGTTTATGAACATTCGGAAAACCATGGCCTAATTAGGGAGAGCCAGCTTGGCCTTGTGCAGGACAAGTCGTGTCTTACTAACTTGATCGAGATTTTTGTTGAGGAGATGAGGGTGATTGATGAAGATAGAATGGTAGATATTGTCTACATGGCTTTTAGTAAGATGTTTGACAAGGTCCCTCATGGGAGAAACATCCAGAAGATTAAGATGCAAGGGATCCATGGTGAACTGGTCGTTTGGATTCAGAACTAACTGGTCCATAGAAGGCAAATGATAGCGGTTAAAGGGACTTATTGTAGTTGGTGTTCTGTGATTAGTGATGTTCCACAGGGGGTCTGAACGGGGACCTCTGCTGTTCATGATGTATATAAATGACCTGGATTAAAATGTAGGTGGGTGGGTTTGTAAATTTGCAGATTAGTTAGTAAATTTGCAGATGAAGGCTGGTGGTGTTGTGGTGTTGTGGGTAGTGTAGAAGACTGGCCAAGAATGCAGCAGGATATAGATCAGTTCAGGATATGGGTGGAGAAATGGCAGATGGATTTGGCCAAATGTGAAGTGTTGGTCAAACATAAAGAGACAGTAATCTGTGTAGGACAAGATGAGCAGGAAGATCTTGAGGTCCAAGTTCATACTTCTTGAAAGCGGCTTCACGGGTTGATAGGGTAGTCATCAGTAACACTTTACATGTGGTTGTAGTCACAAGAGATTTGCAGATGCTGGAAATCTTGAGCAACACACACAAAATTCCAGCTGTACATATGAAGGGGAATAAACAGCCAATCAATTATACATGTATTTGCTCTGTTAATCAGTACACGGAGTATTTATGAATCCGGACATACATCATTCAGTACAATGGTAACGGTAGGCTGTTTTGGCTGCCTAGATTCCCAGAATATTCAGAGGTGCTTTGACTGATGAGATGTGCTTCCATTTCAAATCAGTAATTTTATAGCCCAAAATATTGAAGTAAACTGGGCAATTGTAACTATTGAAACTGTAATCAATCACCCATTGATATTTTTGTGCTTAAAGAGTATAAACCTTTCATGTACTTTATTCCAGAAGATTCTACCAAAGAGGTTTCCCGTCACATTTCCTGTACTGTTGGAGTTTAGAAGAATGCGAGGGTATCTTATTGGAACCTATCAGGTATTGAAAGGTCTGGATAGAGTGTATGTAGAGAAGGTGTTTCCTATAGTGGGGAATTTAGGACCAGAAGGCACAGCCTCAGAATGGAGAGACGTACATTTAGAACAGAGATGAGAATCTCTTTAGCCAGAGGGTGATAAATCTGTGGAGTTCATTGCTATGGATGGCTGTGCAAGCCCTTGGGTATATTTAAGGTGGAGGTTGATAGGTTCTTCATTAGTCAGGTTGTCAAAGGTTATTGGAAGAAGGCAAGAGAATAGGGTTGAAAGGGATGACCAATCAGCTGTGATGGAGTGGTGGAGAAGACTTGATGAGCCAAATGGCCTAATTCTGCTCCCATGTCATATGGTCCTATATATTCAAGCCCCTCCCCTTTTATAAATTCACCATTCTGGCTCCCCTCTTGCCCCTTCCCTTCTCTTCAGCTGCCCATTACCTCCCTTCGGTAATGGTAATTACCTCCCTTTGGTAACCATCCTTCCACTTCTCCTATGATCCATTCTCCTCTCCAATCAGATTCATTCTTCTTCTGCTCTTTGCCTCTTCCACTTCTCAGATTCTCACTTCACATCCCTCCCCCTCCCCCACCCACCTTCCCCCTCACCTGGCTTCACCTATCACCTGCCAGCTTGTACTTCTTCCCCTACCCCTACCTTCTTATTCTGGCCTCTTCCTCCTTGCTTTCCAGTCATGATGAAGGATTTCTGCCCAGAACATCGACTGTTTATTCCCCCGCCCCCCCCATAAATGCTGCCTGACCTGCTGAGTTCATCCAGCAGTTTGTGTTTTGTTCTGGATTTCCAGCATCTGCAGAATCTCTCGTGTGTACCTTTGTAACTGCAGAGTATTCTGAGCCACTGAGAGTTGGGAATGGGAACTGAAGTTGGTTTATTATTGTTACATGTACGGTGAAAAATTTTCCTTGCATAATATTCATGCAGATCAGATAGTTAGTGCATTCAGGTAGAACAACAGAATGCAGAATAAAGTGTAACAGCTGCTCAGAAAGTGCAGTGCAGGTAAGCAAGAATGTACAAGATCATAACAAGGTAGATTGTGAGGTCCAGAGCCCAACTTATCATTCTAGGGAACTATTTAATAGTCCAATAACAACAGGGCAGAAGCTGAGTTTGGGGGCTTGGTTCAGCTTCTCCATCCATTGACCAAAGTGCTCGGAACCACATCAGGGAACTGAGATGCATACTCTTGCCTGTCCTCTTCCATGACTCGTGTCCAAAGCCCATTCAACTATTTCCACCTTTAGTTGTAAACGATGAGTACCTCCCCTTTAAGAGGAGCAGGTATATATTCAACCGCCATAGCTAGCTTCAGCTGCACTATTTGTGGATCGATTGATATGCTAAGACAATAATGTATAAGTTTCAGTAAGACTGAAACGCTCAGACACCGCGGCCACTCCAGGTCCAATCAGAGGTGCATTTGTTCATCTTGTCTGACTTTTTTATGATCGAAGGTCACTGCTGGATACTAAGAACATCATTTACTGCAGGACTATCCATCAGCAAGTTGCCCAATAGCGATGTAGCTGGTCTTACTGCATACTGTTGTGCTGTCACCTGGACTTGTCATGTACTATTGAATGGTGTGCAGTTCAGAAAAAGGTACAAGTGATTGTCTTGGATGTTTTTGTGATCCATAAATGCTTTAAGTGTTAATGTTCTATCTTTGGCTGTCAGTCTGGCACCCTGCTGTTTTCTAGCCCAGAGCTGGGAAGAATGTTTTAAATTATTTCTCTGATCATTGCAGTTTCTTGGCCAAAAGCCAGAAAGTGTTTGAACTTTTATCTATTTCCCAAACACTTCTCCCACCATCCCATCCCCTAAGGGTTCTACCAATGGAAACAGAGTAGTTTTTGAATTCTTTTCTTATACTGCAACAGTTTCCCAGCTGTGTGTTGGGAAACACATTTGAGATCTTTAGAGCTAATCCTTAAATGATCTTCCATATGTTCTATGAAGAATAATTCGGATCCAATGATATTGAAATCCCTTACTGGTATTCTTCTAGAACCCCCTTTTTATAAATCATCATTCCCCATGTTTGCTGTTTATCCTACATTTAGTTGTTAACCTAATTACCGTTGTCTGTGCTGCATTCTGTCCACCCCCAGAGCTTTCTTCAGTCCTTGTCGCTGTGTTTATTATTCAATTGCATTCCTGGCATTTTCTTAATCCTCATTCTCCCTTGTTTTCTTGGCTTTAGGTGCAATTCCTGTACTTTATTCTTAAAGCCCTCTCTGGTGTTTTCAGGTATTTATTAGTTTTTTTTAAAACTAGACCTCTTTCTAGGTCTTGTTTATTTTAAATTCTGTTTTATATCATTGGAAAACACTATTCCTGATATTGTGATATTGTGGTTTTGCTTACATTCCATTTTTGGAGTTCCATTCAAATTTTTTTAAATGCTTATTTTCCCTAAGACCTGCTCCTGACATTTAAGACTATGAGACACAGAAGCTGAAGTTGGCCATTCAGCCCATCGAGTCTGCTCCACCATTCCATCATGGCTAATTTATTGTCCTTCTCAATCCCATTCTTCTGCCATCTCCCCTTAACACTTGACACCCTTATTAATTAAGAACCTATCCACCTCCACTTTAAATATATCCAATGATTTGGCCTCCACAGCCAAGATTATGCTTTGCACCATTTCAGTTTCCCGTCCACTCATTGGCCACTTTCTAACTTCCTGTTACCCATAGAATGATACAGATCAGGTACAGGAGTTCTTTCTTCACCTTTACAGTACAATTGGATCAAAATCACATTCATGTCTGTGGACCAGTACAAACCAAAGGTTGCCTGACTACAATGTGATGTTTTTTGCTCCAAACGTCTGGTTTCGTGCCATGTTCAGAAACTGGTAATCCAGGGAGAGCACGGAGCTTCTACCCAAACCACGTATCATTGCTTCCTGGACAAACATCTCGCCTGACCAATTACTCTCAGCTTTATCACAATCGGGTTGATTATCACTGACATATAATGTGAAATCTGTTGTTTTGCAGCAATAGTACAATGCAACATACAAAAATTCTGATAAGTTACAAAAATAAATAAATCATACAAAAGAAGAAAGAGGTGGTTCGATTTCATGGATTCATGGACCGTTCAGACATCTGATGGCGGAGGGGAAGACGCTGTTTCCAAAATGTTGAGTGTGAATCTTCAGATTTCTATACCTCCTTCCTTAATGGAGTAATGAGAAGAGAGCATGTCCCAGATGGCGAAGGTCCAAAGTGATAGATGTCAAGTTATTGAAGTACCGCCTCTTGAAGATGTCCTTGGATGCTGGGGGTGGTTGTATCTGTGATAGATATGGCTGAGCCTACATTTCATATGTTTTGGTACATCACCAAAAACTCTTTCAAACATATACAGTCGTACGATGGGACTATTCTGACTGGTTGCCTCACAGCCTGTTGTGGAGGATCCAATGTACAGGATGATGAGAGGCTGCAAAGGGTTATGGACTCATCCAGTCCCAACACAGGCACAACCCTCCCCACCATCAAGGACATTTTCAAGAGGTGGTCCCCTAGACTGTGGCATATGTAGATCATCAAACACCCTCACCATCCGGTACATGCTCTCTTGCATTACTACCATCTGGGAGGGAGCAGAAGAGCTTGAAGACTCACAGTCAAAGTTTTAAGAACAACTTCTGCCCCTCCACCATCAGATTTCAAAATAGTCCATGAACCCATGAACCCCACGTCATTATTCTTCTGTTGCATGTTTTTGTAAAATATAATTTTTTTTACGCCATGTACTGTTCTGTTACTGCAAAGCAACGAATTTCACAGCATTTGTCAGTGAATTTTGATTCTGAGTAGCTATGACATGACAAATCCTTTCTCCCTTGCACTGGTTGACCAAGATGACACCAATATCATCACCAGCTCCAGAGAAGTTCCAAGGTCGCTTTGATTTCAAGTTTTGACTTCACATCCAGCAACAGGATGTTGGCCTTCAGTTCCCCCTGAACTCATCGATGATACAAGTAAGAATCTGTATTGGAGTCTTCATTTCCCCACTACTTAAGTCCAGCTCCAGAGCCATATTTAAATTTGCTGACGACACCTCTGTTGTTGGATGAATCAGCATATAGAAGGGAGCTTGCTGCGGATGGAGTTTTGGGATTTAGACCCTGAGGCAATGAAGGACGTGCAATGGAAAGTCTGGCTGAGTGGTGCCACAATAACAACCTCTCACTCAATGTCAGCAAAACCAAAGAGCTGATTATTGACCACAGGAGGATGAAACCGAAGGTCCATGAGGCATTCCACATCAAGAGATCAGAGGTGGAAAGAGTCAGTAACTTTAAATTCCTCGGTTTTATCATTTCAGAGGATCTGTTCCGGATTTAGCATGTAAGTGCCTTTATGAAGAAGGTTCAGCAGCACCTCTACTTTCTTAGAAGTTTGCGAAGATTCATCATGTCATCTAAAATGCACAGGGAAGAGTATATTGACTGGTTTCATCATGGCCTGGTATGGAAATGCCAATGCACTTGAATGAAAAACCCTACAGCCTAGTTCATCATAGGCAAAGCCCTCCCAAACATTGAGCATACTTACGAGGAGTGCTGTCGCAAGAAAGTAGCATCCATTAGCAAGGACCTCCACCATCCAGGCCATGCTGTCTTCTCACTGTTGTCATAAGGAAGAAGGTACAGGAGCCTCAAGTCCCACACCACCATGTTCAGGAGCATGTATTACCCCTCAACCACTAGGCTCCTGAATCAGAGTGAATAACTTCACTCACCCCAACACTGAACTGATTCTACAACCTACGGGTTCACTTTCAAGGTCTCTACAACTCATGTTCTTAATATTATTTATGATTATCATTTTGCTTTTCTTTTTGTATTTGTGCAATATGTCATCTTTTACACATTGGTTGTTTCTGATTTGTTTTGATGTGTGGTTTTCTATAGATTCTATTGTGTTTCTTTGTACATAGTGTGAATGCCTGCAAGAAAATAAATCTCAGGGAATTATATGGTGACCTATCTGTACTTTAACAATAAATTTATTTTAAACATTGAAATTTGAAGAAGGTACTGCCATTTCACTGACTCTGGAATCTACCCCAGCACTTTGGAGAACGGATAGGGAGAGGGTCACCCTTTCATTTACTCACCAGTCAACTATTCTTGCAACAGGTTCTACAAGAAATGTAACACCAAGCCCAGAGAATTGATCAGTGTATATTGCACCTCATTACTTTTAATATGTTTTCACTCACTTGGCCATGTAGGAGCCGCTAACAAAATTTGAGAACTTCCTGACCAGTATTTTAAACATACTCCATCAGGGAGGAGGACAGGAGCCTGAAGATACACACTCAATGTTTTAGGAACAGCTTCTTCCCCTCCACCATCAGGTATCTGAATGGGCCATGAACCCATAAACATCACCTCAGCTTTTGCTCTCATTTCGCACTGTTTATTTTTGAAATATTTAATATAGTAATTTTTAATGTATTGCACTGTTTTGCTGCAGGAAAACAACAAATTCCACGACATATGTCAGTGGTAATAAACCAGATTCTGATTCTTATTCTGATTACTTCACAGCCATTTCAAGGACGTTGCTTTGAACTAAATAGTTACTGTGTTTCCTACTTTGTAATAGTGACTACACTTTAAACAAGCTTCCGTGCCTGCAAAGTGCTTTATGACTTTGTGAACACATAGAAGTCTCTACATGTCAATAACCTGCAGTCAACAACTGAGGGGTGGCATCTATGTATCACACGAGCCCAGCAGGCAGTGCTGCTGCCTCACTACTCCAGTGCCCTCATGTGCACTCTGACCACTGCGTGGAGTTTGCACATTTTTTCCTGTGACTACGTGGGTTTCTCTCAAGTTCCCTGGCTTTCTCCCATATACCAAATCCTGGGACGCTAAATAATTATTGTAAAATTACTCTCCCACTAGAAGATCAGTTGGAAAATCAGAGGGGGTTGATGGACATATAAGGTGGAATAGTTTACAGGGAAATGTGGGAGAATGGGATTGATGAGAGCTAGCATGGATGTGATGGGCCAAATAGACTCCTTCCATATCAGAAAGATATATGAGAGTGCAACTTGCAATTGCTATTATGCTACTTGTTTAGCTCATGTAATGAAGGAATAATTTCTACCCTGTGATATCCTTACTGATTTGTAATCCTGTCTCCCATCATTAAAAGAGAAAATTGGAAGAAGATTAGAAATAAAATTTGACTGCTAATACAGTACTATCTTTCTGAAGAAAAGGTTGTTTGGAGATAGTAACTAGCATAAAAATTCATGGTCTAGCTGAGTCAGATTTATTATCACTGTTTTATATGATGTGAAAATTTTTGTTTTGAGGCAGCAGTACAGTGCCGACATAAAATGACTATAAATCACAAAATAAATAAATGTGTAAAAATAAGGAATAATGAGGTAATGTTTATGGGTTCCTGGAATGCACAGAAATCCGATGGTGGAGGGGAAGAAGCTTTTTCTGAATCTAGGAGTGTGCGTCGTCCCTGGTGGTAGTGATGAGAAGAGGGCAGTAGTAGAAGAGAAGACAGCCCTCAATAATGGATGATGCTTTCTGGAGGTATTACCTCTTTAAGGTGACCACAATATTGGGGTAGGTTTTGCCTGAATGGGTCTACAACCCTCTGCAGTCTCTTGTAATCCTGTGCTTTGGAGCCACCATTCCGGGCTGTGATGCAACCAGTCAGAAGGCTCTCCAGTGACAGAAGTTTTCAAGAGTCTTCGGTGACATACCAAGTCATCTCAAGCTCCTAACAGAGCAGAGCCACTGGCATGCCTTCTTCGTGATTGCCTTGGTGTGTAGGGCACAGCCAGATTCTTAAAGATGTTGGCACCCAGGAACTTGAAGCTGCCCGATGCAGTGAACTTTCAGTTATCCTTCTGAGATGGTCTTCTCCAAGCAGGAGAGGAAATTGGAGCATCTAGAGGAAGCCCATGTAGTTCACAGGGAGAACGTACAAACTCTACAGGTGGTGCCGGAATTGAACTCCAAACTTTGGTACGCTCTGAGCTATGACAGCATTGAGCCAGCCACTACGCTATTGTGGCCTCTAAAACTCAAAAGCCAAGTGTGAACGGCCAGAAGAGCACACAGAATCTGGAGCAAAGCAAGTCCCTAATAATATGAAGAGAGAGATTTTCAGTATGTGCAAGAGAAAGCCTCATATACAAGAATAACTTTCTCATTGTGGATGCTTGCCTCTTTGCACAGGGTGAGCTGTACCAGATTGAAATGTTAAAGAGTCACTTCAAGAATTTCAATAAGGTGCTACAAATTCCACAGTAGCAAGGCATGTCTTATTTTATTCATTTTATGAATTTCGACATTCTTAAATCATGTTATTTCTGGACAGCATGTGTGTACATTTCCAGAACGCTCATTCAAACAAAGTGTAAGGCCACACATTTAGAGTGTGTTGAGTCCATTGACGCCTGCCAGCTGGACTAACTGCAGCTGTTTTGTAAAGAAAGTACTTATTAGTAAAAAATTCTGAGAATTCCCAAAACAAGCTGATACATCTTTTTGTACTTTACACCCTGAAATAAAGGAAATTAAACCAACAATACCACGTTGATTGGATGAGCAGGCTTAACTATCTATCAATCACATACTAAATGTAGCTTGAACATATCAGTCTGCACACAATGCATGTTTTATTTAATTGGATAGTTTGTAATCATCAGTTTATGTCTCTGATAGATGTTTTTCTCCCAGGAGAGTCAGCCCAGGATTAATTAAATTGTTAATAATGCATCCATTATGAACATATCCAATTTATTTTAATATATTTTGGTACGATTTTTGTTTCCAAAAATATTATTTCTTCGTAATTTTTTCTGCCTCTGTTGTTGCATGAATTAAGTCACCGGAGGAAGGTACTTGTAGCAATGAAGCAGCCTTTTATCTGACAAAACAAGATACAGCAGGCATCATATTGAGACTCTTTCAGAGGCAAGGTCTGGTTGGCCCATGTACCCCAATATTTTATGTGCTAAATATCAAAGGACAATTCCATATTTACAATGCATCCACAATGATTTCTTTGAAACTGCACTCTAACCTCACACTTCCTGATTCACACCCACACCACAGACATGTAAATTAATTTTAATCAGCATTGTGTGGTCTATGATTCAGGGATTTTAGGAACCTATTGTTCAGAGCTGCATTTTAAATTAAATCTACAATCTACAGTATATTCAGATCTGAAGATTGGTGACTGAAGTCATTTGCTAGATGTGCTAAACCGAAAAATCGCTCTAACAGTCCCTCCTCTTGGTCCTCCTGGACAAAAATAAATTTGTACCAGGAAAGGAGGACCTACTCAAAAAGGGCAGCAGAAATGCCCTACCTCAGAATTCCCCACCACCCCCAATTAATTTATGTGCATCTACATTTACCCTATCATCCCTAATCGCTACCTACAAAATGCCAAGCAGAGAAATTGTTCCACAAATTTGAGCAACAGCCTTTTGAAATGCAGCTTTGCTCGTATGCCTGTTGGCTCTTTCCCTGCTGGCTGATTGAAGCTTAATCACATTCCTTGTCTTCACCCCTTCGTTCTCTGTTGGCTAAAGCTCTCTCCTTCCAGATGCACCGGCAAGGTAAGTGCATCAGGCTCACTCGCCCTCTCATCGATATGCAGGAACTGCCTGGTATGGAAACTGTACTTTCCTCGATTGCAGGAATCTGCAGAGTGGTGTGGCAGCCCGGGACATCTGTGGATGTGAACTTCCCACTATTCAGGACACTTACAGCAACAGGTGAGTAAGAAGGGTCCAAAGGATCACTGGGGACCCGTGTCACCCCATCCAGGAAACTGTACCACAGCATAAAAGCTAGGATCAACAGGCTCCAGGACAGCTTCTTCCACCAGCCATCAGACAGATTAATTCATACTGATAAAATTGTATTTCTATGCTATGTTGACTGTTCTGTTGTGTATCTTGTTGCACATACAATTTATTACAAATTACTATAATTTGCACGTTGCACATTCAGATAGAGACATAACATAAAGATATTTACTCCTCATGTATGTGAAGGATGTAAGAAATAAAGTCAATTCAATTCACGAAGTGGCTGGGGTGGTCTCCATTTGAATGACTGCAAGGACCTCTCCCTGCTGGCGCCCCTGACAATGCTGTTGTGCACATCCGTAGGTGACCAGCGCTGGCAGTGGGGGCCACCGCCAAATTGTTTTCTGACCTAGAAGCTGTCTTCACCAGCTCTATGATCTGATCAATAGTGAGACCAGGCGCAGGTGGTGACAGAGATTGTGTGTGTGCTGTGATGGTTGAGGGTAATAACTGCTTCTGCAGCTGGTGGTATGAGCCATGAGGCTCCTGTACCTTCTTTCTGATGGCAGCAGCGAGAAGACAACATAGCCTAGGTGGGGGGGGGGGGGTCGTTGATGATGGATGCTGCTTTCCTGCGACAGCACTCCATGTAGATGTTCTCAGTGGTGAGGAGGGCTTTAGCTGTGATGAAGTGGGTTGTATCCACTACTTTTTGTAGGATTTCCCGTTCAAAGGCATTGTGTCTCCATACCAGGCTGTGGTGCAACTAGTCATTATATTCTTTACCACACATCAATAGAAGTTTGTCGAAGTTTTAGATGTCATGCTGAAGTCTTGCAAACTTCTAAGGAAGTAGAGGCAGTGCCGTGCTTTCTTCATAATTGCACTTACGCGCTGGGTCGAGGACAGGTCCTCCGAAATAGTTACACTGAGGCATTTCAAGGTGCTGACCCTCTCCACTTCTGATTCCCCTGTTGAGGTCTGATCTATATGATAGCATGAATTTTCATGACTGTTTTGGATGCCTTCTATATGGGTAGAGGGATTTTAAAAAAGATTTTTGTTGTCCTTATATGCCTATTTTTGTGCAGGTCTATCCAGTGTATCCAGCTGTCCAAAGTTCTGAAGAGACCAAAATATGAACTATCAGAGAGGGAAAGCGTGCACACGCCCGACGAATCCACAGCCAATTCCAGGACAGCGGCGACACGCGGCACATGTGGAAGGGCATTCAGGACATCCCCAACTACAGGACAACATCACCTGCCTGTGCTGGTGATGCCCCCTCCCAGATGCGTTGAACAAATTCTACACTCGTTTCGAGGCGGAAAATGACGTGGAGGCGAGGAAGACCACTCCTGCTCCCAATGACCAGGTGCTGTGTCTTGCCGTGGCCGATGTAAGGAGAACCCTGTGCAGGGTCAACCCACGGAAGGCTGCTGGACCAGACAATATTCCTGGCAGAGTGCTTAGAGGATGTGTAGACCAGCTAGCAGATGTTCTCACTGACATCTTCAACATCTCCCTGAGCAGCGCCGTCATTCCTACGTGCTTCAAGGCTGCCACCATCGTCCCGTGCCGAAGAAGTTTTCAGTGTCCTGTCTCAACGACTACCGTCCCGTCGCACTCACATCCATCATCATGAAGTGTTTCGGGAGACTTGTCATGAGGCACATCAAGACCCTGCTGCCCCCCTCACTGGGCCCCCTGCAGTTCGCGTATCATCCCAACCACTCAACAGACAATGCCATTGCCACCACCCTCCACCTGGCCCTCACCCACCTGGACAAAAAAGACACGTACGTTCGAATGCTGTTCATAGACTTCAGTTCAGTATTCAATACAATCATTCCTCAGAAACTGATTGGAAAGCTGAAACTGCTGGGCCTGAATACCTCCCTGTGGAACTGGATCCTAGACTTCCTGACTGGGAGACCTCTGTCAGTCCGGATCGAGAGCAGCATCTCCAACACCATCACACTGAGCACGGGGGCTCCCCAGGGCTGTGTGCTCAGTCCATTGCTGTTCACTCTGCTGACCCACGACTGTGCAGCAATACACAGCTCGAATCACATCATCAAGTTCGCCGATGACATGACCGTGGTGGGTCGCATCAGCAAGAACAACGAGTCAGCATACAGAGAGGAGGTGCAGCAGCTAATGGACTGGTGCAGCGCCAACAACCTGTCTCTGAATGTGAACAAAACAAAAGAGATGGTTGCTGACTTCAGGAGGACACGGAGCGACCACTCTCTGCTGAACATCGGGGACTCCTCCGTAGAGATCGTTAAGAGCACCAAATTTCCTGGTGTTCATCTGGTGAGGAATCTCACCTGGTCCCTCAACACGAGCTCCATAGCCAAGAAAGCCCAGCAGCGTCTCTACTTTCTGCGAAGGCTGAGAAAAGTCCATCTCCCACCGCCGATCCTCACCACATTCTACAGAGGATGTATCGAGAGCAGCTGCATCACGGCCCGGTTCAGAAATTGCACCGTCTCGGATCAAAAGACCCTTCAGCAGATAGTGAGGTCAGCTGAGAAGATCATCAGGGTCTCTCTTCCCGCCATTACAGACATGTACACCACACGTTGCACCTGTAAAGCCAACAGCATTGTGAAGGACCCCATGCACCCTTCATACAAACTCTTCCCCCTCCTGCCATCTGGCAAAAGGCACCGAAGCATTCAGGCTCTCATGACTAGACTGTGCAACAGTTTCTTCCCCCAAGCCATCAGACTCCTCAATACCCAGAGTCTAGACTGACATCTATATCATTTATTATTATATGGTAATTTGTCCTCTACTGTGCCTATTGTCTTGTTTATTATTTATTGTACTGCCCTACACTGTTTTGTGCACTTTATGTAGTCCTGTGTAGGTCTGTAGTCTAGTGTAGTTTTTGTGTTGTCTTACGTAGTCTAGTGTAGCCTAGTGTTGTCTCACTTAGTCTAGTGTAGTTTTGTGTTGTTTCATGTAGCACCATGGTCCTGGAGGAACATTGTTTCATTTTTACTGTGTACTGTACCAGCAGTTTATGGTCGAAATGACAATAAAAAGCGACTTGACTTGACTTGACTTAATCTAGAGCTACAATGTTGGTTGACTGTCATTTGGTGCAAGACAAATTCATGACAATGAGGTCAGATGTGTTTGGAATGGTCACTCAGAAATGTAAAAGGTGAGTGGCTTCAACATAAAATTAACACAGAGACTACACATTGCCTTGGTGGCTGGTATTTGCCCTCCCCTGGCAAAAATCTTCATTTACTGATGAGTTATGAAAAGCTACATCAGGAGACCCTCTGTAGCATTCAAAGGTTTCAACGCCAATCCAGCAACATCTCTTTTAATTTCCAAGTAAGAATTAATCCTGGATTAGTTCATGATATACAGTATTGTGTAAAAATCTCAGGCACCCTAGATGGTCTATATGGTTTCAGCTGGGATGGCCTTCACAGAGCCCTGATCTTAACATCATTGAGGCTGTCTGGAATTAACAAGACAGCCAAAGTTGGCAGAGGAACTGTGGCAGTTGTTCAAGATGCTTGGAACAACCTAGCAGCTGATTTTCTTATAAAACTGCATGACAGTGTACCTAAGAGAATTGATGCAGTTTTAAAGGCAGTTCTGTGTTAGGCACATCGCCAAGTGGTTAAGGTGTTTGTCTAGTTACCTCAAGGTTGCTAGTTCGAGCCTCAGCTGTGGCAGCGTGTTTGTGCCCTTGAGCAAGGCACTTAATTACACATTGCTCTAGTTCGTGTGAGGAGTAGCGCCCCACACAGACTTCCAATCTGCGCCTTGTAAGGCATGAAAATGCCCGACGCAGGCCTCTCATGGTCTGAGTCGACATTCCTTCCCCTTTAAAGGCAAAAGTTAGTCATGCCAAACATTGACTTGATTTATTTTGTTTTACTCTTTACTGCTCTTTATAGTAATTTTTTTTGATATTTGGCAACTTTTCATTTCATTATTTTTGAAAGCATCTTCACTTTACAGAATTTTTTTTTTTACAGGTGCCTAAGATAGTATTGTAGGTCCCACCAAGAGAAAGCAAAGGCTTGATCACAGCCATCTCTTGATTACAGATTTCTTGATCTTGATCACAGTCTCCTCTCCCATCAGGCAGAAGATCCAAAGCCTGAGAATGTGCAGTCTGGCTCAAGGACAGCTTCTACTCCACTATAATTGGACTCTCGAATGGACCTCTTGTACGATCAGATGAATTCTTGACCTCACAATCCACCTTGTTATGATTTTGCACTTTACTGTTTATTGGCACTGTCACTTTCTCTGTAGTTTCTGCACTTTATTCTGCATTGTTATTGTTTTATCTTGTTCGACCTCCAAGCATTGTGGAATGATTTGGTCTGTGTGAGCACTATACATGACAAGCTTTTCACTGTATTTTGGTGCATGTGAAAATAGTAAGCCAACAAAAATTTCACAATGACACCGTCTTGATCTGGATGAGGTGTGTGAGGGGAGAATAGACTTGTGCAAGGCTTCACCAGCTGCTGAAGGAGAAGGGAACAGGAGGGTGAGCTTCCCTGCTCTCTACAGGAGTAGGGCACTTTCCCACTCCCAACCTTCACCACTGCTTCCATTATCCTCCACAGCACCCATCCCAACCACCTCCACCAGAGCTTTTAGGGTTATGTATGAAAACTTCAGCCCTGAGCCATTATGCAATGTTTCATTACCTGCCTGCCAGTGTAGCCCACACCTTCACTGGAAGTAGGTGCAAAGGGTCAACACATATTCCTCCAGATCTAATTGGATCTAATTAACACTTGAGTTCCAAACCTGCAGGTCTCTGGCTTAGCTGCCCCAGGCAAATTGAATTGATGGCAACCAGTAATTAGAGCCAAAACTGTGTGTTAAATCAAGACTTTCAAACAGTTATCTCATTAGCGCAGGACATTTAGTGGTCTGTTTTCTTCCTTTGGTCAAAATAAGTTTCAGGTGATAGAGACACCAAGACACTCCTGGCTATGAACATAGCAAGAGATATATTAGGAAAAGCCTCAAAGTAATGGGTGTGCTGGTAAACTGTTGGATTTAAAAACAAGAAAAATGAAATAAATTTTTTCTGTTTTGTTCTCTACAGGAGGTACTTATGGTCGGGCCATTTTACTCCAAAGGCAACAGCAACTTCTCCAACTCCCTACCCCACCCTTGGCAAGCAACTCTGGAAACAGAAATATTGCTGAGATTTTCATCAGAGCAGGAAGGACTGGCCTCGTGTGCTCTGCTGGTGCCAGAACAAAATTATGTGTAACCTGTGTTAAGACTATCAAATTTAATAGGGCAATTAGAAACTAATTTTGCCTTCAGCCGTGTCAGTTGGAGACTACTGGATGGGGAGTTTAGTTTTCCGTAGTTTCACAATTAATAATAAATTCACGGCTGTTTCCAAAGATCACGGTAATACAACAGCACATTCCAGTCATTTGTTCATATTTGAATACAAACAATTTGTATTTGTGAAAAGAAATTGTGCATTCAGTTTAATGACCTAGGTTCATAGACTGTGTATTTGTAAATCTGTCATCCAGTTGTCTGTTCAGACGTAATCCTCTGGATGTTCCTGCAGCTAATTCTATCATAGTACCGAAGATTAGGAAGTGTTCCATCACGTAGACAAAACAGGTGATAGGGTCACCTTGGAAAACTGCCTGATGACGCAAAGAGGATAGAAGATAAGGATTGTCAATCCGTTGTTTGAATGGATCACCAGAGTCACTGATCTATCCTCATCTATAGTCAATACAGAGTGGGACCATACCACCTTTCACCTCCCTGCCTGGCTGAGAGGGGTGTCTTCGTCATGAGCAGAAAATTGCCGAGCTACATGGGAAAATATTTCAACTTCATCAGATTAAGGATCAATTCCTTGACTTTGTAGTCGCTACGGGGGACTCCACATCACAAGAGAGCTTGACTTCACTGTCCCCAAAATTGGGCCGAATTCCACCATTCCTTGTTCAGGAGCCGCTCCAGCCAAGCCAGGAGAGCCCCTGGATTCAATTAGGAACTAGGCCCAAGGCATCAGTCAACTCACCTCTCTGCGTAGCAGGCGTTGAACAGTTGTAGAAAAGCGTAGGAGCTCCACTCCTTCACTTACATGACAAGAAATCCAACTACAAAACAGATTCAGCATCCTGGACGAGCAAGTGTTTTTCCCACTGACCGGTTCATCTCATCTTCTATGCTTTGTAACACCAAAACATAAGACTAATTGAAAGAGAAACACGGGAGACAGGGATAAGCATGTCAACTTCATTTTTACTTTTAGTGAGGCACGCACTCATGACGTATGCCATTCATGTACTTTTACATATAACCCGTAATTAATTATGTTAACAACAAAGAATGCTTATTCAAATAAAATATTTTCAATATTACTCAAATACTATATAACTGAAATATTAAATACAAAACACTCCTCCCTGCTTAGCTAGAAACTCTACCTCAATATAGAATATATCAATATTAGGTTCTGGGGGCCTCCTCCCTGGTCATTGTAGGAGTTGAGTCTGGAATTGCTGGAAGTGGTTCTGACAGCTCTCGACACTTTTTTTCCCTCCAACAATTGACTCTGCTCTCCTCAACTGATCATTCTGTCATCTCCAGATGACATCAGATGCAATCTTCACTCTGTAGGAGAGTGATCCAGTTCTTTCCTTCATCTTGCCAAGTACCCAGTTTTCATCACCTCTCTAGTCTCTCCCCAGGACTGCTTGTCCAGGAGTGAAACATCGAACCTCCTTGATTGAGGAACCCTCAGTTTGTCTCCACTGTTTCTCTCCTTCTGAGACTAGGTTTGAGGAGGTCCGAGCATGAGCCAGGAACAGCATAGCTGGTGAGTTGTTGGTTAGGGAGTGTGCTGCATTGCGATATGCAAGGAGGAAATTGGTGAGCTTCTGATTCAATATTAGTGCAGTGTGTTCTGCTGATATTGTCCACAATGCATTCTTTATTCTCTGGACAAACCTTTCTGCCTAGCCATTTGTAGCTGGGTGGTATGGCGCAGGTGTAAGATGTCTTATTCCATTCATTTTCAGGAATGACAAACTGTTCTGCAACAAACTGTGGTCCATTCTCACTGACCAAGTGTTCTGGAACACCAGTCCTTGAGAAGAGACTTTTCAACATATCAGCAGTGTGTGAGACTGTAGTGGGGGGCTATTGGGAACACTTCTGGACGCTTTGCTGCATCCTTGACTACTAAGAAATTTGGCCCATGAATGGTCCAGCAAAATCAACATGAGTCCTCTGGCAGGGCAAAGCAGGTCATTCTCAGGGATGGGGAGCTGCTACTCTTGGCATATTCTGCATGTGTTGGCATCCTGGAGAGTGCAAGACAAACTGCTCGATCTGCTGATCTATCCCAGGCCACCAGATGAAGCTTCAAGCAGTGCTTTCATTTTGACCATAAGTAGCTCTTCCGACCGTTGAGCTCTCAGCTCAGATGGTACAACAACTCTCAACCCCCTCATACAGCAAGTTCATCCCAGCACTGGTAAAAATGGGGGAAATGCACGTTCCAGCATGTAGACCTGAGACAGAGTGGAGTCTTTTCTAGTTTCCCTTTGGATCATCTCTGCCATAATAAGGAGACATTAAGGGAGAGCACATCAAGGAGTATCTTCTTCAGTAAATTTTTCAGGTATTTCCTTTTCCAAGGGGAAATGGGACAATCCGTCAGCATTTCTATGATTAGTTGTACTCTTGAATTCAATCTTGTAATTGTGTCCTCCAGGAAACAGGCCCCATCTCTGCATTCATGCTGCTGCTGTTAGTACAACATCCATGAACATGAACATGAGTGGTTGATGATCAGTAACGAGACTAAACTCGCTCCCATACATGTACTGGTTGAAATGTTTTATTTCCCAAAACAGGCTCAGGGCCTCCCTGTCAATCTGTACGTAATTTTTCTCTGCAGCGGTAAGGGAACGTGATGCAAAGGGCATTCATTTCCATTATATGTGACATGACTACATCTACACCATAATGTGTCACAGCAAGCTTCAATGAATCATAATGTGTGAGTACAGTGCCTGACATCATCATTTCCTTTTCCCACATCACACTGATTTGTCTATTGCCATTTCTTCCTGATCTGTACTAATGCGTTAGTGGTGACGCACAGTAGCGAGGTTTAGGAGGAACCTGTAATGGTAATCAACAAATCCTAAAAAGGACTGCAACTTTGACTTGTCATTTGGCCTTGGGCAATCCACCACTGCTTGGATTTTCTCAGCACACATGTGTAACCTTTGTGCGTCATTAGTGTGACCACAGTAATGATGCTTGGTTTAAAGAATTCACACATTGCATTGTGCTCTAAGCCCATAAACTTTTAAAACCCATAAACTGCCTTGAGATTTTGGAGATATTCCTTGTCATCCTCACCGGTAGCAATGACGTTATCCAGGAAACACTGAGTGCCTGGGCAGCTTTGAAGCAGCTGGTCCATAGCTTTCTGCCAGAGTGGAAGTGCAGGTGCTACTCCAAAAAATAAGCCTTTTATAGCATTAAAGCCCTTTGTGAGTGTTTATGGTGAGAAACACTTTGGACTCTTCCTTCATCTCCATTCTAGATAGCCTCAGCTAAGTCCACCTTGCTGAAGTATTTTCCTCCAGAAACATTTGCAAAGATATCCGCTATCCTGGACAAAGATCAACTTTCAGTGCTGGGTTGATGTTGACCTTAAAATCACCACAGTCCCAGCAGACACTATTTTATCCTTGATATGTTTGAGTTGTCCAATGCCATTCTGAGCACTGCTGTCCCATTATCCAGTATCTTTCTTAATTCACTTTCAGTCAACTCTATTGCATGGGGTATGGCATGCAAATGGTGGATGGATCTCCAATCAAGTTGCAGTTGTCTCAGCCAGTCACAACCCCACAACACTAGCCCTTCTGTTTTTACCACATACCAGCCCAATGTGGCTTGTTGGTTGTTGTATTTCACAGTTATGCATGTCAATCCCATAGGAGTCTCCAGTATAGGTTCTTAGTTGAATATCTGTAGGCTTCAGTTCATTATCTTTTAAATGCCATTAAATCTCATTTTGTGGAATGACTGATTCAGCCAGCCAGTGTCAAATTCTATTTTAATTATTTGCCATTTACTTGTGGTATAAGCCTTATTACTTACCGTCACTTTATAAATCTCAAGGCTACTCTCACCATTATCAGATTTTTCATCAACAGGCTGCGGTTTAGTGCTCTTTTAAATTAATTTTTTTAATAAATTTCTACAATGCAACAACAAAAAAAAGTAAAAAAAGAGGTTTATACAGTGCAAAACAAACTTATCAAATGTACAGTTCATAACAGTTAAGGAAAAGCACTCATAGTAGAATTGTATAGAGTTAGTTACCACCCCACCCTCCCACTACCCAAGCCAACCTTATGATATATAGAAAAGTTAATCAGAACTTTTATCACCACAGAGCTATATTTATAAAAAGAAAAATTGCCTACTACCTGAGCTATAATATGTTTACACATCAAAAAAAAAACGTAAATCTTAACCGAAAGAAGCTGGAAGTAAGGGATTTAAATGCAAAAGAAAAAAAGGAGGGATGAACCCTTAATCTAAATGGGAATTATGAAAATATTCAAGAAAAGGTCCCCACACCTTTTGGAACTTTATATCTGAATTAAGAAGTGAATTATGAATCTTTTCAAGCTCTAAGCAGGACGTAATGTCTCTGAGCCATTGAGCATGAGTGGGTGGGGCAACATCTCTCCACCCAAGAAGGACTGCACGTCTGGCCAAAAGAGAGGCAAAAAACAACGTACAATGTTTAGGCAGACTCAGATGCGTGTCAACTTCTCCCAAGGTGCTGAAAAGAGTAATCAAAGGGTTAGGTTCCAAGTAGCAATTAAGTATATGGGATAAAGTTTTAAAAAAACTCTCCAGAATTTCTCCAAGCTAGGACAAGCCCAGTACATATGGTAAGGGAAGCCTCGCCCCCTTTACACTTGTCGCAACAGGGACTAATATCAGGATAGAACCGCGATAATTTAGTTTTAGACATATGAGCCCTGTGTACAAACTTGAACTGTAAAAGGCAGCGGCGAGCACAGAAAGAAGTTGAATTAACTGACTTGGGAATTGAATCCCAAGGCTCATTGGACAGAGAAAATTTAAATCATGCTCTCAGGCAGTTTTAATTTTGTCAAAGGGGGCTTGCCTCAAAATGGCTAACATATCTCAAATAGTGGATATTAAACCTTTACCCAATGGGTTCATACGAAGAAACAAGTATATGGGATAAAGTTGTCTATGAAAAGATCTTCAAACCACCTAATGCCCTTTCTGTGCCAGTCTTGAAATGTGAAATCCTGCATAGAAGGCTGAAAAAAGATGGTTATGTAGAATGGGACTAGAGAGAGAGAAACCGTGAAGACCATTATATTTTCTGAACGGAGACCATATTCTCAGAGTGTGTCTGATGACAGGATTAACAATTGATTTAGGCAGATGGCAAGGAAGTGCGGAAATGGAGAAATTCTTATAAGAGTTTAACTCCATTGCCACTCATATTGGCCAGGTAGACTGATTATAAAAGTAAGACCAAAAGATAAGACAATGTATGTTGGCTGCCCAGTAATATAAACGAAAATTGGGCGAGGCCATACCACCTACCCTTTTAGGATTTTGAAGGTGAGCTTTATTTAGTCTGGGACATTTGCCCTTCCATAAATAGGACGAAATAATAGAATCTAACGAGTCGAAAAAAAGCTTTAGAAATAAAAATTGGTAAAGATCAAAATAAGTGTAAAGATTTAGGAAGGGTATACATTTTAACAACATTAATTCGACCTATCAGAGACATAGACAGGGGTGACCACTGTACTAGACTCTGTTTTGTATAATTTTTGATTAGATTATGAGAACGCTCAGTCCTCTTTTATTGTCATTTCCGAATGCATACATGCATTAAGAAATGATACAATGTTTCTCTGGAGTGATATCACAGAAAACAGGACAGACCAAAGACTAACACTGACAAAACCGCATAATTATAACAAACAACAGGAATTCTGCTGATGCTGGAAATTCAAGCAACACACATCAAAGTTGCTGGTGAACACAGCAGGCCAGGCAGCATCTCTAGGAAGAGGTACAGTTGACGTTTCAGGCCGAGACTCTTTGCCAGTCCTGATGAAGGGTCTCGGCCTGAAACGTTAATTATAACATATAGTTACAGCAGTGCAAAACAATAGCATAATTTGATGAAGAACAGATCATGGGCACAGTAAAAAAAGAGTCTCAAAGTCCCGAGTCCCCGATAGCAGGTGGCAAAAGGGACAAACTCCCTGCCATAAACCTCCGGGCACCGTCAACTTGCTGATGCCTTGGAAGCACCCAACCACAGCCGACACTGAGTCCATCTGTCCAAAAACTCCAAGCTTCTGACCAGCCTCTCCGATACAGCCTCCCGAGCGCCATCCTCTGCCAAGTGCCTTCAACCTCTCCCCGGCCGCTGAAACACACAAAGCCGAGGATTTCGAGGCCTTCAACTCCGGAGATTCCGGTTACCACACAGTAGCAGTGGCAGCAAAGCGGGCATTTCAGAAATTTTCCAGATGTTCCTCTGTGCTCTCACGTCTATCTCCATCAAATCAGAATTGTGCACGGTCCCCTACTTGACAAATAACAGATATTCATCACCGAAGTGGCCGCATGCTTCAAAATTTTCTCCAAAAAGATGCCTATAATTCCTTGTTACTGTAATGCCAAGGTAAGTAAATTGATTATTTACTACTTTAAAAGGGAGGTTATGAAATTCTAATATTTGTGCTTCTCTGTTTATTGGAAAGAGTTCGCTCTTATGTAAATTAAGTTTGTATACGGAAAGCTTTTTGAAACAGTAATTGACTTTTTATCTTTTTCTCTTCCCTGCACAGTCCATTTATTTTGTGAGTGCTTTGTACGTGTCCTACTTTGTTGCATTTTCTGCAAGTTTCACCTTTAAACCTGCATTGATCTGGTGTTTATGAGCGCCTGCCACAATGGTAACACAATTTATTTGACCAGACCCGCTTCTGTTTAGACTTTGCAATTTTGTTCACTCACTTTCATTCCTGACTGCAACTTCATTGTGTCCTTTTCTGTTGTTTCCATTGATTCAGCAATTTCAACTGCTCTTTTAAATGTAAGTTGTACTTCAGTTAGGAGCCATTTTTGAATGCTTTCTAGCAAGATTCTACAAACTAAGTGATCTTTCAGTGCATCATTAATCCCTTTACTGAACTGACAATGCTTAGGCAACTTCTTCAATTCAGCCTCATACACTGAAATGGACTCCTCTTCCTTTTGATTCTGTTTATGAAACCTAACATGCTCTGCAATCAACAATGGTTTTGGTTCTAAATTTTTCTGCATTATGTTTACTATATCAGCAAAACTCATTTTGGCTGGTTTGATTGGAACAGTTAAACTTCTCTGCAAACTACATGCTCTTCCACTTATTACGATTCCCTAGCACTTGTTTCTCATTGGCTATTCTATTTACTTTAAAATGCTGCTTACTTTGCCCAGTATACATCAGCCAGTTATCTTTTGTACAATCGAACGTGTCCATGTTTCCAATGTAGTCAGCCATTTCTGGTGTTTTTTTAAAGAAAATGTTATTGTAATCATTGTTCATGAATCCAGGAATTTTGCCCATGTTCTGCCCTTTTTCTTAACTTGACACTCTCTTCACCTGTGAAGGACACATGTTGCTCCAAAGGAAAAAAAAAACAAGTTGTGCTTTTTATTTTAGCTTGAGCATCTTGCAGTGCTTCAACAGGTAGGTAGTCATCTCAGGTTTGTTTTAAAGCTTATTCATCACCACTGTTATGTTTCCTAACTCCAAAACAGGATAAACTTGTTGACTTTGTTTTTAATTTTAGTGAGGTGCACACTTATGATATGGTAGCATGAATATGCTATTCATGTACTTTTACATATAACATGCAATGGATTATGTAAACACAAACAATATATTTACAATATTACTCCAGTAACACTGAAATATTAAATACACCTCATAAATATTAAATACAGAAAGATCCAGCAAGTGTGGATTGAGACAGGCAACTGTGTACTTGGTTAAGTGGGAGGCCTTCAAAAATGAAATTTTCTGAGAACGAAACTTGTGTGTGCCTGTCAGAATAAAGGTAAAGATAATAGGTTAAGGGAACCTTGATTTTTAAGAAATATTGAGGCCCTGGTTAAGATAAAAAGGAGATACATAGCAGCTATAGGCAGGTAGGAACAAATTAAGTGTTTATGGAGTATAAGAAATGCAAGAGAACACTTGAGAAAGAAATCAGGAGGGCTAAAGGAAGGTTTGAGGTTGACCTAGCAAGCAAGGTGAAGGAGAATTCTAAGGGATTCTACAGATATGTTAAGAGCAAAAGGATTGCAAGGGACAAAGTTGATCTTCTGGAAGATCAGAGTGGTAATCAATGTGTGGAGCCAAAAGAGATGGGGGTAAGATCTTAAATGAGTTTTTCACATCTGTATTTACTCAGGAGATGGGCACAGAAGTGAGGCAAAGCAGCATCAATTTTGTGCACCCTATTAGAATACAGAGGAGGAGGTGTTTGCTATCTTGAGTCAAATTAGAGAGGATAAATCCCCAGGGCCTGACAGGGTGTCTCTTCAGACCTTCTGGAAGGCAAGTCTTGAAATTGTGGTGGCCCCAGCAGAGATATTTAAATCATTCTCACTGACAGGTGAGGTACTGGGGGATTGGAGGATAGCTAATGTTTTTCCACTGCTTAAGAAAAGCTCTAAATAGAAACCAGGAAATTATAGGCCGGTAAGCCTGACATCAGTAGTGGGGAGGTATTGGAAGGTATTCTAAGGGACTGGATATACGAGTATTTGGATAGACATGGACTGATTAGGGATAGCCAGCATGGCTTCATGCATGCTAGGTCATGCCTAACCAATCATAGAGCTTTTCGAGGAAGTTACCAGGAAAGTTGATGAAGGCAAGGCACGGATGTTGTCTACATGGACTTTAGCAAGGGATTTGACAGGGTCCCGCATGGAAGGTTGGTCAAGAAGGTTCAGTCACTCGGCTTTCAAGCTGAGGTAGTAAATTGGATTAGACATTGGTGTTATGTTTTGTAACTTCAAAATATTAAATTATTTCCAAGAAACTCACGGGAGTCTGAAAATACAGGTGTAGTTCGAGTTTACTTTTTACAAGGCATGCACGTATCACATGGTAGTGTGATTATGTGTGCAATTAATGTACTTTTGCATATAACCCATAATTAATTATTTAAATGAACAGGAAACCTTAATCTCTCTCTCTCTATATATATATGTGTGTGTGTGTGTGTGTGTGTGTGTGTGTGTGTGTGTGTGTGTGTGTTTGTGTGTGTGTCTGTGTTTATATATATGTAATTAAAATGTCAAGTACATAATAATTGGCACTGTGGGAGAAGCCAGAGGGTGGTAGTAGATAGTTGCCTCTCTGACTGGAGGCCTGTGACCAATGGAGTGCCACTGGGATCAGTACTGGGTCCATTGTTGTTTGTCATCTATATTAATGATCTGGATGATAAACTGGTTAAATGGATCAGCAAATTTGTGGATGACACCAAAATTGGTGGTGTAGTAGATATTGAGGAAGATCATCAGAGCGTGCAGCAGAATCTAGACCAGATGGAAAAATGGGCTGAAAAATGGCAGGCAAGTGCAAGGTGAATGTGAACTCGATTTCAATGTTTAAGAGAAGTTGGGTAGATACCTGGATGGTAAAGGGATGGTAAAGGTATGGAAGGCTATGGACTCAATGGGAGTAGGTAATTTATATGGTTTGGCATCAACTAGATGGGCTGAGGAGCCTGTTTCTATGCTGTGCTGTACTTTTCTATGACTCTTTGACAACATCATTCTCCACTGGTCAGGGCATCAGGGATTCAGTCGCAGGTATGGAAAAGCTCACCATCAGCAGCCGAACACGCTTCAGTAGATACCTCCCATCCTCCATCGCATCTTTAGCAGAGTAGCTTTCGAGCTATGTTTCGGGACTGCAATGCCACCCGAGATTCCATTGTCTTCTCCCCCGTATCCAACAATGCGGATAATTGCTGACTCCATCATCCGGAACATCAAGTCAAAGCTAAGTGTGACTGATTGTTTTCCTGGCTCCAAAGCCTCTGATATAATGTATGAGCTCCCTTGCCTACTAACTGACTCTCCCTCTGTAAAAGGGATCATTGTCCACTTTGGCACAAATTACCTTGTTCAGCAACAATCTGAGCTGCTCAAACGTGACTTTAGTGGTCTCGTTGAATTTCTAAGGACATTTTTATCTCCAGACCAGTTCCCACACTGAATTGCGGCTCTGGAGTTTTAACAGGCTCCCTCATTCTGCATGATTGGCTTCAGACGCAAAATAGAGAACTGAGCTTTGGCTTCATTGACAATTTTAAACTACTTGGGGAAATCACCACATTTTTCAAATCGGATAGTTTTGCCCAAACTGTCTGAGCTCACTGATGCTGTCTGCACCATGACAAATCTACATGGATGACTATTGACAGTCAATTGTGTGGGTGATCCTTCTCTAACTAATTCCTCTTCCCCATCCGCCCGTTCTGGAAATGTTACCCATTCTATTCAACCTATTGTCACTGAAAAGCCCCCTGGTTGAACCATCCTTTTAAAGGTGTTAACAGAAATACCTTTCTTCTCTTAAATTTGCAGTACCTCCACTGTTGCTCCACTTTAAACTACTCTGTTTGAGTTAACTCTGCGAAATGTGAGATCCCTTTCAAGTCAGACTTTTATCTTCAATGATTTTATTACCTCTACAGACCTTGATTTTATGAACTGAGGTCAGGTTAAAACAAAACGAATGCAGCCAGTTATCTGAACTGTGTTCTCTGACTACAACAGTTTCAGCATACCAAGGCCTAGCAAATGAGGTGGCTGGCTTGCCACCATGTTCAAAGAGCATTTTAGGTGCAACCTATTGTCTGTCAACAATTTGTAAAGTTTTGAGGTACACATGTTTAAAATTTGTGGTATTGATCCTGTCCTCTGTGTTGTCATTAATCGGCCTCCTAAATCCAATGGCTGCTTTCTCTCGGGTTTCTCAGAATTCTTGTCCTCTATTATATTGAACTATGACAGGATTTTCATCTCTGGTGATTTCAATATCCATATTAATGAACTCTCAAATGCAAACTCTATGGCAGCTGAATTCATGAGCTTGCTCAGCATGTCACTGAGCCCACCCATTGATTCGGAAATACACTTGATTTAGTGATGACAAAAGGGTTAAATATTATTAATGTCTCTCTATCTGATACCACTATCTCTGATGATTTTTGTGTACTTTTTTGATGCCCTCCTGCCTGGAACCAAGACAAATTGCAGCTAGAAAACAGTTTCTTGATGCAGCAATACAACTTAAATTCTCTGAGCTGTCTAGTTTACCTGACCCACGTGACTTAAACTGCTCAGTAAATTAAATGGTTGATTTTTTTCAACAATAACTTGACAAATATATTAAACACGGGGTTAGGGTTAAAAAGAAATTACTTAATAAAACATCACCATGGTTAAACAATTCTGTGCGTGAGCTCAAGAGATCATGCAGAGTAGCTGAGGGAAAATGGAGGAAAATGGGACCAGAGGTCCTTGGTAGTATTTTCAAGGAAAAACCTGGCTCCTTTAATGCTGCCATGCACTTTGCAAGAAGAGCCCCTTTTCCCAAGATTATTACAGAGAACAGCGGTGATTCAAGAATGTTGTTTTCAAACATAAGCTGTTGAACCATACCCCAAACCTATAATGTCCTCAGACAAGCATCTGCAACAAAGTGTGAGGAATTCACAATATTTTTTTATCAATATAATTACTTCCATTGGGGAGTGTATAGCTTCAGATACTGGTAACCTCCACAGCCAACCTGTTAAAAAGACAACAATTATGTCAACATTTACAGATATTTCTGATTCAAAACACTAAGATTATAACGGAGTGTAAATCATATACTTGTTGTCTTGACCCTGTCCCTACAACGTTTTTAATGACGCTTTCAGTAGTGTTTTCAACTCTGCTAAGAAAATTATTAACACATCCCTTTAGACTGGAGATTTTCCAGATGCCTTCAAAACTATGTCTGTCAAACCCCTACTTAAAAAGCCAAACCTTGATAATGAGGTGCTAACTAACTACAGGTCTATCTCAAACCTTCCCTTCCCGAGCAAGATTCTTGAGAAAGTCATTTTCAACCAAGTCAACAACTTTCTAAATGAGAACAATCTTCTAAACAGTTTCAGTCAGGTTTTAGAGCAAGCCATAGCATGGAGACAGCCCTTACCAAAACTGTCAAATAATCAAATTTCTGCGGTCTCACCTTGTTTAAAATCTTAAAGTCAATTCTCTGGTCATTGTGTATGCTATGTTCTGCTAACACCAATTTCTCCCGGTAGCCCAAACTGATACACCTCCTATGTTCCTTGGTTCACAGGTGAAGGAAGCCATTGAAATAAGACTAGAGAATAAGAATTTTAACAAAAACGAAGGTCTCATTCTAAATAAGAACTGGAATACAGTTTTAAATGAGGTGGGTACAACAGAAATCTGATTGGTCGAGGACTAACCAATCAGGAGGGACAGATGATGATACCGCCGGACTGGATGTGCCTAGGCATCATCCCTGATTAAGATGGCAGAGTTTGTCATCAAAACATCAGTTAAAGTTGATACCTGTAACTGGCTGGAAGTCTGAGGTTTGATGCATCATACATGCCAGGAAAGCACTAGATTTGTTTTGATTTCCACAGTTATGCAGATGACACACAAATTATATATCAGGTGATGATGATAACACCCTGTCTTCTCTGACTTCTAGTTTGGCTGCAACAAACAAATGGATGAGCAATAATTTCTTAAAACTACGTGAAGACAAAACTGAAATACTTTTGGTTGGTCCCAAAGCCAAAAGAGAAACTTCTTGCTAAACCCGAGAACTTGGCTTCCCTTGCAAAATCAGAAGTAACTAGCTGAGGTGTTATGGTTGACTCAGATATGAATTTTTAATCCCACATAAAGAAAATGACCAGAGCAGCATTTCTACACTTAAGAAATATTGCAAAGGTATGTTTGTTTCTGTCACGTAATGATGCTGAAAAATGCCTTTATATTGAATAGACTAGATTATTGCAATGTATTTTTTACTGGCCTTCCAAAGCAATCTATTGACAAACTACTACTCATTCTGAATGCCACTGCATTTTAACTACAACCAGGACAACAGAACATATCATTCCCATCCTAGCTACTCTACATTGGCTTCCTGTATCTTTTAAAATTGATTTTAAAATTCTCTTAATGGTCTGAGATTGGAGAACATCACAGAATGGTTTTCATTTTATAAACCTGCTTGAGCTCTCAGGTCTTCTTCCACTGCTCTCTTAAATGTAAGCAATCTCCCTCAAAAGATAATTGGCAGGTCATCTTTTCCGAACTGCACTCCTCAACTGTGGAATTCAATGCCTAAAACTCAGTTGTTACTTAAACATCAGCTTAAAACCTATTTATTTAACCCTGGTTTTAATAAACGGCTTTTTGTCTTTTATATTTATATTTATTTTCATTTTTTAATTTATTTAGTATTTGTAATTTTATCCCTTTGTAAAATACTTTGCACTACATCATCTGTATGACAAATGCTCTATAAATAAAGTTGTTGTTATTATTATGAATGTAAAAAGTTTTTGATACACTTTGTAATCCTGGTCTGGACCTCCAGGTGGGCCTTAAAAGACTGATGTGTTTATGTTCTCCAAGTTATCCCAGCCACCCAAAGAAACTAAGCGAATACCTGAGAAATTCTTGGCCTGGGAAATAGTTTCCCTTTCACTTTCTTTATAACTTGTTGAGGAATGTGCCCGTGGATCTCAACTGCAGGATTCCTCAACTAAGGAATGAAGGAACATCCTCTTCCTCCTGTCCTAGATCTTTGACCTTTGATCTCATGAATACACAGTGTCCTATTTAGTCTAAATTTTCTTACCTTGCTGTCTATTTCCTTTCATAGTTATGGGGGTGACCTTGTATTGCGAGTAACCTGCATTGTCAACCAGGAGGTGCTCAAAGACTTCAGTCTGGAAGTGTCAGGCTGGCCACTCTCTTGAAACACAAATCTTGTTCAGCATAGCATATAAAAACATTTGACTTGAAGAACTAGTACTGCACCACAAGACTTTAAGAACTTACCTGTAGCCACCTCCATCGTTTCTCCTCCTTTTGTCAGTGTTCCTCTCCTGTCTGCAAAGGACAGTGCTTACATTCCTTGTTTTGCATCTAAAGTGCTGCGTTATTGACCCAAGGACACAAATTGAATTCCATCATAGCAGCTGAGCAAACTCAAGTAACTAAATTGGCGATGAAAAGCTGGTACTGCTAATGCTGCCCATGAAAGGAATGTAAACGAAACATCTGGTCCACTCATACCTTTCAGGGAAGGAAACCCACCGTCCTCGCATGGGCTGGCATGCATGTGATTCCAGATTCACCAATGTGAATCAACATCCTGTGAACACTTAAATATCGCCCAGTTTTACAAAGCCTGATTTGACATGCCCGGAGCACTGGGAGGAGTTCTGGGCACCACCCCACAGGAAAGATCATTTAGCTATGGAAGGTCTGCAGCCAAGAATAATAACAAATATACCTGTGATTAGTAATTAATTCTCCCTAATTTTAATTTTAACGTACCTTATGAAGTATCTATGGGTTGAATTCTCCTTCTAAAATTTGGTAGGATAGACCTCTACCGCACTGAAATTTGTAAATGGAGTAGAACTTGCATCTCTTCTGGACTTGGGAGATGAGAGTACACAGTCTAGGTTGCTTTCACTGGAGCCTAGAAGCTGAAGGAGCAAGTTTACCCAATGTATTAAGGGCCTAAGATATGAATTTAGGCTGCAGTAAAGCTTTGATCCTGTTAGATGGAAGAATTGATTGGAAGGATGAAATAGCCTACTCCACTCCTGTTCCAATGGTCCATATTCCTATGTCATGAGTAGCTGGGGTTAAAAGCATGCCTTCTACAACTTTCTCCAACACACCCTGAACCACCCTCTTATGAGCTTTCCTGTGTTTAGTACCCAATGGTCGAGCCATTTGTAATTGTTTCCTTCCTCTTGCACCAGCATTGAAATCCTACTTGCACTAAGCTGCTGCCTTTCAGATTAAATTTCCACACGTCGCCCTGTCAGAGCTGGCATTATTACTCCAATGTTGGATGGATTTTAGAGCTGAATGAAAAGCTTTAAAGGCTCCTGAAAGTGAAGGTCAGACAGCGAGCTTGTTTCCTCAGCACTGTATCAGCGCATCCTCCGGGCTACAGCCACATCGATTTTTATAATTGCTTTCACTGTATACACCTCAGGGCATTCTTATTTCTCTTTATTTCAGGCACCACAAGACAAACCATCTGGTTCCCTTATACTTTATTGCCTATAATTTAGTAAGTATTTCTATCCAGTGGTATGCAGTCATTTGAGACTCTGCCGTCTCACGCTGTTTACCTCTCCTTTGGTGAAACATGACTCTACTGAAAAGGAATGTAAGTCTGAACTTTCTTTCTCTGCACAGAATAGTCTTCTTACTTTACAAAATATAGACTGAACTGTGGGTTAATGTCTGTCATACTATCAATACTCCAGTTTCAGCTAATGCAAAGTTGCAAACAGAACTTCAGTTCAAGAGGAACTCATCGTGAAATCCCTTCTCGGAAGAGTCAATAATAGATAGACTCTACTATGTATTATTCATGAAGGCAAACAGAATCTCACATTTAGATTTTACACTGTGCATATTAACAATGGCCAGCTCCAACTGTTCACTAAATCCAGAAGATGTACTATTCCTGTTCAGTTCACGTACAACACCATTTCAGTTTTCCTAATGTCCATTTAAAAGAAAATTTGCCTCTCATAACCTGGAATATTTCTATAAGGTTGCTTCCTCATTCTGCTATATTCCAAGGAATAAAGACCTAGCTGGCCAACCCCTCCCTATAACACAGACTCTCCAGTCCTGGCAACATCCTTATAAATCCTTTCTCTACTCTATCCTATCTTTCCTATAATAATGTGACCAAAACTGTACACAGTCCTTCATGCGCAGCCTCACCATGATATATACAACTTCAACATAACATCCCAACTCCTCTGATTAATGCCTTGACTGAAGGCCAGTATGCTAAATGTCTTTTTCACCACTTGTGATCCTGCTTTCAATGAACTACGCACTTGTACATCTCAGTTCCTCTGTTCTGTTATATTCTCTTGTGCAGATGTTCCCAATCTGGGGTCCACAGACCCCTTGGTAGGGGTCGAAGTCATAAAAAAGGTTGGGAACCCCTGCTCTGGTGCATCACTATTCATAATATAAGTCATAGGCTGGTTTGACTTTCCAAAATGCATCACCTCACACTCATTGGTTTGGCAATTCCTTTCCCATTCCTTGGCTCATTTCTCCAACTGATCTACATCTCCTTGTGATCTATGATAACTTTCTTCAATATCAACAACACCTTCTAATTTTGTGGCATCTGCAAACTTACTGATCAAGCATTGTGCATTTGCTTCCAAGCCATTTATAAAAATAATGAATTACAAGGGTCCTAATATAGACCCCTGTGGCCTATCACTGGTCACCGATCTCCATTTTGAGAAACAATATTCAAACACCTCCTTATGCTTCCCGCTTCCATTTTTGAATTCACCTAACTAGAATTCCCTTGAACTCCATGGGATGTAACCATCCAGACCAGCCTACCATGCAGGATCTTATCAAAGGCCTTGTCAAAATCCAAATGGAGAAGAAGATGGCGGCGTGATGCTGCTTGCGTGGCCACTCCAGTGAATGGTATCTGTAATCTGTCAAGTAGGGTGCCATGCACAATCCTGATTTGATGGAGACAGACGTGAGAGAACAGAGGAACATCTGGAGAAAGTTCTGAAAAGTCTTTTTTGCTACTGCTGTTACTGTGTGATCTGGAATCTCCAGAGGGGAAGGCCCTGAATCCTCAGCTTTGCTTGTTGCTCGGCGGCCAGGACGGGGTCGAGGCGCTCGGCAGAGATGGTGCTTGGTGCTTGGTGTTGAAGGGCTGGTCGGAGACTCGAAGTTTTCGGACGGACTCAGGGTCGGCTGTGGTCGGGTGCTTCCAATGCATCAACAGTTGTCGGTGCCTGGAGGTTTATGACAGAGAGAGTTTCTCCCTTTTGCTGTCTGCTATCGGGACTATCGGGAGTCGATGGGAACTTTGAGACTTTTTTTTACCGTTCTCATGGTCTGCTCTTTATCAAATTATGGTATTGCTTTGCACTGCTGTAACTATATGTTACAATTATGTGGTCTTGTCAGTGTTGGTTTTTGGTTTGCCCTGTTTTTTTTGTGATATCACTCTGGAGGAACATTGTATCATTTCTTAATGCATGTTTGCATTTCTAAATGACAATAAATGAGGACTGAGTGTCTTCATAATCTAATCTAATCTAATCCACTACTCTACTCTCATCTATCTTTTTGGTTACTACTTCAAAAAACTCTAAAGGTTCTTCAAGCACAATTTCCCATGAACAAAATCATGCTGACTCCTCCTAATCAAGGTCCATCTTTCCAAATGCAGGTAGATTCCGTCCCTTAGAATTCTCTCCAGTCACTTCCCCACTACTGATGTCAGGTTGTCCAACCTGTAGTTCTTTCACATGTCCTTGCTATCCTTCTTAAACAGCAGAACAACATTAACCACCTCCCAGTCTGTGGGAACTTCACCGATGGCTAAGTGAAGCAAATATTTCTGCAAGGCCTCTGCAATTTCTTCACTGGCCTCTCATAAAATCCGAGGCAGCACTCAGTCATTCCCTAGGGATTAGTGCACTGCAAGGCTTCAAATGTCTCCTCCCTGGTCATGAGAATATCCTCCAAAACATCTCCACTTGTTTCCCTTAAATCTTGAATAACATAATTTTCTCCTCAGTAAACAGTGAGGAGAAATATTCACTAAGAATGCCAGCTATCTATTGTGGCTCAAGGTGTAGGTGACTTTCTTCATCTCTAAGGAGACTTACTGTCTCTCTAGTCAGATAGCTATAGAATCTCTTAGGATTTTCCATAACATTACCTTCCAGATCCATCTCATACTCTGTCTTTGCCCTCCTGATTTCTCTTTTAAGAACATTCCTAATCTTTTTATTAAGAGATTCACTTGATTTTAACCTTCTTAAACAGAACAACTTAAATATAATACCAGAGAATAACAGAAAGTGTGTGGCACAGCAAAAATAAAGCCCGGAAGGTTAATTAATGGATGAAACTCATACTAAGTTATTGCTGATGATGCTCTGACTATTTTGTGGCTGCAGTCACAGAGAATGTTATTCAGGATCAAAACCAGAACCAATGTAGATTTTATGATGGAGTGAAAAACAGATAGAAAGGATTCTAATAGAGAACAGTGGGAAAGACAATTCATTCAATCACTTTAAAGAAGGAAAAATGGGTCAGCATGTTGTATTTTGAGTATTATGCTGGATGATAACATTTTGAAATGTTGCATGCTGACAGAGACCAACTCTAATGAAAAAGCGATCCGGTGCTTTCCCAGCATCTATGAAGAATAAACTCTTCTCGGGCTTCAAGCCGAATACAGGTGTTGATTATAACCAACAATTCAATGACAAACTCCGTCCTCATCTTCAGGGATGATGCTTGGGCATGTCTAGTCCGGTGGTATTTATATCCCTGTATTTCATCCCTTCTGATTGGTTAATCCTCATCCAATCAGGTTTCCACTCTCCCATCTTGTTTACAATTGAATTACAGTTCTTACTTGGAGTAAGACATTCATCTTTGTTAAAATTCTTTTCCTCTCGTTTTATTTCAATGACTTCCTTTACCAGGCAGTCCCAAAAGTCGTTGGTGCAGCGCAGTAGTTTTGTGCCATCAAAGTCAATCCTCTGGCCATTGCGAATGCAATGTTCTGCCATGTCCAAGGCTACCATCCGATTTCCATTGTATTAGAATATCTAGGAACAGGAGGCAACCCTTCTTCTCCATCATCATCATAAATCGAATGTTTGGGTGTATGCTGTTCAGATGGTCGTGGAACTGTTGCAGTGCCTGGAGTCCTTGAGGCCACACTACAACGGTGTCATCAGAGTAGTTCCCCTTATAGAGGAAGCACGTCGATGTCAGTGTGTGTTCAGAAAAATCAATGGTAATCTTATCAAACCTTGACCACAGGAGGACCAAGCTGTTCTGAGTTGGGCATTGGACCCAGAAGGGATTGTCATCAATCAAGTCAACGTACTTTCTCTATAAGGGGAACTACTATGAACAAAGGGATGATGTGGTCAGGGGATTGCCCTTGTTGCCGACTATTGGTAATTTCTGCATGGAAGACTTTGAGGAGAGGGCTCTGAGTTCATTGCCCTTATGCCCCAAATGCTTCTTCAGATACATTGATGACACCTTTGTAGTGTGGCATCGTGGACTCTGGGTACTCCAATAGTTCCACAACTATCTGAACAGCATACATCCAAACATTCAGTTTACAATGGAGATGGAGAAGAATGGTTGCCTCCCGTTACTGGACATTCTAATACAATGGAAACTGGACAGTAGCCTTGGACATGGTGTCTATCAGAAACCCACTCACACAGACTTATACCCCAACAACAACAGCTACCATCATGTAGAGCAGTTCTTTCTACTTTGAGTAACTGTGCAAAAACTATTTCAGATGTGGAGCGTCTCCCCAAGGAAATAAGATGATCACACACAATGTTCCTACAGAATGGCTACAAGGTTAAGGAAATCAATCGGGCCCATAAAAGGACTGACAGAAAACCTAGCGACAGTGAGGACACCATCGCTGTCTTCCTGTATTTCCATGTTTCCTGGAAGGATCTTCAGTATCCTGAAGAAATACCGGATTAACACCATCCACAAACCCATAAGGAAGCTCAAGTCACAACTTATGTGCGTCAAACATGACTGATGCAGGTCGGCTAGTGTTTACAGGATTCCCTGTGAATGCAGAGTAGCATGTATCAGCCAGACAGAACGTATGGTGGAAACCCACGTCAAGGAGCACAGGAGGTGTATCTGTTTGGGTTACCTGGAGAAATCGGTGGTAGCAGAACATTGCATTCACAATGGCCATAGAAATTGACTTTGAAGGCACAAAACTACTGTGCCATGCCAGTGGATTTTGGGACCACAATGAAAGCCATTGAAATAAAACTGGAGGAAAATAATTTTAACAAAGACTAAGGTCTCACTTGAAGTAAGAACTGGAATTCGACTGTAAACAAGAGGGGAGAGCAGAAACCTGATTGGATGAGGACTAACCAATCAGGAGGGACAGAATACACAGGTATAAATACCACCAGACTAGACATGCCCAGCAACAAACATCAAAGTTGCTGGTGAACGCAGCAAGCCAGGCAGCATCTCTGGGAAGAGGTACAGTCGACGTTTCAGGCCGAGACCCTTCGTCAGGACTAACTTCCTTCAGTTAGTCTTGTCGAAGGATCTCGGCCCGAAACGTCAACTGTACCTCTTCCTAGAGATGCTGCCTGGCCTGCTGCGTTCACCAGCAACTTTGATGTGTGTTGCTTGAATTTCCAGCATCTTCAGAATTCCTCGTGTAGACATGCCCAGGCATCATACTTAAAGAAGATGGCAGATTTTCTGATCAAAACATCGGTTATAAGCAATAACTGTACCCAGCATGAAGCCCGAGAAGAGTTTATTCACCATCTCAGGTACTGAGGGAAAGATTAGTAAAGCAACTTGTCTTACCTTTCTTTCCCTTAAATTTAGTAGCTGCACAGAAAATGTCCAGTTCTTTACAGCAGGTACTTTTGTCTCAAAATAACTTTGTTGCACAAGTGGAAACCTCACGATTTTAGTCTGCTATTCAAGAAAAAGCAAGAAAATTAAACCCTTCAGTCATTTAGATTATTAAAAGATGAGTGGAAAATTATATTAGTTTTTGCATACTGCACGCAAGAGCATTAATCTTCTTGAGGAACATCATGAGTTCAGTCTTCCCTGAAGTACCCTGGCCTTGCAGTATGATGTTTTACAATTCTGCAAGGTGCTTTTTTGATTTCCCAGTTCTGCAGATCATCACTTTTGAGTGCTCAGAAGTGCATGTGTGGGCTAGAGCTTCATGGTTTCAGGTGCCTGGTCCGGCATCCCTGTAGCTGTTCAACTGAGCAACACAGCTTTCTGTGCACATGAAAATATCACAAATACTCTTATGAGGAACATAAGAAATAACAGTTAATGATATTGGAATGACGAAAGTAAAGCATGAACATTTCAGGGATATTGTTTGCTTATTTATTTATAAAACAGGCTTCATTTCTTTTTTAGTATTAATTCAAATTATTATTTTACTTATGCAATAAAAATGGCAATGTGAAGAAAATTACACAAATGCACATTATTCCTTGAGAATATTCAACTGGAAAGCGGCAGAATCATGTATCCTATAATAATTAGAATAACCAGTGAGCAGCTCGTGTTTCTCATTAAAATGTAATTCAGCTCCAAGATCCAATTAATGGGGGCTGAAGGACTGATTCAATCATGATCATTTTGGACTTATTTCTGTATCTTTTCTTACTCCATAATTCAAGACGTCTCATTTTCATCAACCTGAATAGAAAGCAGAGATGAGACAATGTTCCTTTACTTTAACTGTAAGACCATGTGACTGAGCTGTGTCCTTTTGTAAAACATCTTTGGTTAAATTTTCAGCCTGATGCCATCAAATGTTAGAAATACAGAAGAAAAGTTAGCAGAATAGCATTGACTGCAGAGAGGAAACTACCCGTAGAAAATAGAAGCAGGAGGTGGTCGTTATTGTTCAATATGACCATGAATGATCCTTTATCTCAATACTTTAGTTCTGTTCTCTCAATCTGTTCTCATACTACAGTCCTGCAATAACCAGACTTGTTATGGTGAACCATTGCTGTATTTTCTGTGGGACGAGTTTATCATTACCTCCGGAAGAAGACCAAATTGCACACAATACACTAGATATGATCTAATCAAGGGCCTGAAGTAAGACACGCTTGATTCTGAACTCGAATCTTTTGCAATAAAGGCCATTTGACTTTTTAACTGTTTGCTGCATTTGCATTTGTTTTGTTCTACAAAGTGTTCGTTTAATAGCTCTTTTTTTCTTCATTATGAATTTTTCCCTTTCGGACTTAATGACTGACACTTGTCTTCATTAATCATACCCTTTCACATGCCTGTAGAAGCTTTTGCTGATTACTTTAATGCTCTGTGCAAGTTTACTCTAATGCTCAGCACTGGCAATTTTATTTGATTTCTCTTTAGTTCGAATATCATCCTTAAATTCTTTTATTAACCAGATTGGGTTGATTTTCCTATTTTGTTTTTGCTTTGGGAAGGATATTATGTGGAATGTGTTTATCTAATCTCAATCCATAATACCATAAGACCATCAAGTACAGGAGCAGAGCAACACACACAAAATGCTGGAAGAACTCCGCAGGCCAGGCAGTATCAATGGGAAAAAGTACAGTCGACGTTTCGGGCCGAGACTCTTCAGCAGGACTGGAGAGAAATAGATGAGGAGTCAGAATAAGGAGGAGGAGGGAGGGGAGGAAGAAACACAAGCTGATAGCTGAAACTGAGAGGGGGGATGGGTGAAATAAAGAGTTGGGAAGTTGATTGGTGAAAGCGGTACAGGGCTATCTAATAGGAGAGGTCAGAAGGCCATGGAAGAAAGGCCATGGGAGCACCAGGGGGAGGTGATGGGCAGGCAAGGAGATAAGGCGAGAGAGGGAAAAGAGGATAGGGAATGGTGGGGAGGGGGGTGTTGGGAGCCATTACCGGATGTTTGAGAAATTGATGTTCATGCCATCAGATTGGAGGCTACCCAGATGGAATATAAAGTGTTGCTCCTCCAACCTGAGTGTGGCCTCATTGTGACGGTAGAGGAGGCCATGGAAGCCATCTACTGTCATGATCCTCATCTACTCCTCATCTTTTTTTCTCCAGTCCTGTCTGAAATGTCGACTGTACTCTTTTGCATAGATGCTGCTTGGCCTGCTGAGTTCCTTCAGCATTTTGTGTGTGCTGCTTGGATTTCCAGCATCTGCAGATTCTCTCTTGTATGGGAATATGGGAGCAGAATTATGTCATTCAACCCATCTCAACCTCATTATTTTGCCTTCTCCCCATAATCTTTGACACCCTTACTAATCAAGATTCTATCAAGCTCCAATTTAAATATTCCCAATGGTTTGGTCTCCACAGGCACTTTTGGCAGTAAATTCCACAGATTTACCACCCCCTAGCTGAAGAAAATTCCCCAGTCTCTGTTCTAAAGGGATGTCATTCTCTTCTGAGGCTGTGCCCCTGGTCCTAGATTCTCCCACAATTGGAAGCATCCTTTCCACATCCACACTATCTTTGCCTTTCAATATTCAGCAGGTTTCAATAAGATTCTCCCTCAGCCTTCTGAATTCCAGTGAGTACAGACCCAGAGCCTTCAAACACTCCTCAAACATTAGCTCTTTCATTACCGGGATCGTTCATGAAAACGTGAAAACGTCCTCTGGACCACCTCCAATGCTAGCACATCCTTTCTTAGATATGTCTCACAATGCTCCAAATACTGTCTGACAGCATTTATAACGTCTCAGCATTACATCCTTGTCTCTATATTCTAGTCCTGATCATTATATAGCATGAAAAGCAGCAGACCCAAAACCAACCACTCTGGAAAACCACCTGTCACCGAAAGTCATCAGAAAATGTTCTCTTTATTCCCATTCTTTGCCTCCTGCCTGTCAGCCAATCTTCTGTCCATTTTAGTATCTTTCCTATAATACCATGGGTTCTTGTCTCACTCAGCAGCTTCATGTGTGGCACCTAATCAAAGGCCTTCTGAAAATCCAAGTAAACAACATCCACCGACTGTCTATCCTGCTTGTTATTTCCTCAAAGAATTCCAACAGATTTGTCAGACAATGTATCCCCCTAAGGAAACCATGCTGACTTTCACTTACTTTATCACATGCCTCCACATACCCCAAAAACTTATGCTTAATATGGACTCCAACATCTTCACAACCATTGAAGTCAGGCTAACTAGCCTATCATTGGTAATTTTGTGTGTCATCATCATCATCAGATGCCATGCCCAGTTTGAGCTTTGACTGCCATGGCCCACACACTCCTGTTTCGGGTCAAGTGGATATAGGTTGATTAAGCTTCCCTGTTTGTTTAAATAATTAATTATGGAATATATGTAAATATATGTTAATTGCATATGTCATCATGCTACCATGTGATGCATGCATGCCTTGCTTAAACAAAATCAGTATTGCCAGATTCCAAGTTTTCCTTTGAATTAATTTAATGTTTTGAAGTTGCAAGACATAACTTCCTTTCTTCTGACTCCCTTCCTTCTTAAAAGTGAAGTGACATTTGCAACTTTCCAGTCCTCCAGAACCATTCCAGAATCTAGTGATTCTTGAAATATCATTACAAATGCCTCCACAATCTTCTCAGCTACCTCTCCTTCAGAATCCTCTGCTGCAGTCCATCTGGTCCAGGTGACTTATCTACCTTCAGACCATTCAGTTTCCCAAGCACCTTCTCCTTAGTAATAGCAACTATATTCACTTTTGCCCACTGGAACTCTCACATATCTGACATACCACCAGGCTTTTCCACAGTGAAGACAAATGCAAAATACTTACTAAGTTTCTTAGCCATTTCTTTGTCTCCTATTACTACTTCTCCAATGTCATTTTCCAAAAGTTTGATATCGATTTTTGCCTTTCTTTTACTCTTTATATATCTGTTAAAAAAAGACTTTTGGTATCCTCTTTAATATTATTGGCAAGCTTAACTTCATATTTCATCTTTTCTCTCCTTAAGGCCTTTTTTGGTGGCTTTCTGTTGGTTTTTAAAAGCTTCCCAATCCCCTAACTTCCCACTAATGTTTGTTATATTATATGCCCTCTCTTTTGCATTTTGGCTGTCTCTGATTTCTCTTGCCATCCATAATTGCCTTATCTCGCCTTTAGAATACTTTTTTGTCTTGGGGATGAACTGATCCTGTATCTTTCGAATTACTCGCAGAAAGCCTAGCCACTGCTACTTTACCATCATTGCAGCTAGTGTCCCCTTCCAACCAGTCGTTTCCAGCTCTTCTCTCCTGCCTCAATTGTTCCCTTTACTCATCTGTAATGCCAAGCGTTCAATTTTAGCTCCTCCCTCCCACAAACTGAAGGGAGTGATTATCATATTATAATCACTGACTCCTGAATATTCCTTTACCTTAGGCTCCATAACCAACTCTGGTTCATTATACAACACCCAATCCAGAATTATCTTTTTCCTAGTGGGATTCACCACAATCTGCTCTAAAAAGCCATTTTCTCAGCATTCTACAAATTTCTTCTCTTAGGATTCAGCAGCAACCTGATTTTACCAGTCTACCTAAATGTTGAAATACCTCATGGTCATCGTAGCATGGCTATTTTTACATGCTTTTTCTATCTCCAATTGTAATTTGTGTCCATCCATTGAAATAAACAGAAAAGTTTGGAAAGACAAAATGAGCCCACTAATAGTATTTTTTCTGAAAAGTGTAAAGAAGAACAGATCTTGCAAGTGGAGTTCCATCCTTAGAGCTGAAGTGAAGACTATAACAGAGTCCCTTTGTGAGAACAAGCAAGGTAGGAAAGCAAACAAAAGCAAAGTTCAAAATTAGAAACATAGAAAACCTACAGCACAATACAGGCCTTTGGCCCACAATGCTGTGTCGAACATGTACTTACTTTAGAAATTGCCTAGGGTTACCCATAGCCCTCTATTTTTCTAAGCTCCATGGTACGTATCCAGGAGTCTCTTAAAAGACCTTATCGTATCCTCCTCCACCACCATCACTGGCAGCCCATTCCACGCACTCACCACTCTCTGCGTAAAAAAATTACCCCTGACATTTCCTCTGTACCTGCTTCCAAGCACCTTAAAACTATACCATCTCATGCTAGCCATTATAGCCCTGGGAAAAAACCCTCTGACTATCCACATGATCAATGCCTCTCATCATCTTATACACCTCTTTCAGGTCATCTCTCATCCTCTGTCACTCCAAGGAGAAAAGGCCAAGTTCACTCAACCTATTCTTGTAAGGCATGCTCCCCAATCCAGGCAACATCCTTGTAGATCTCCTCTGCACCCTTTCTATGGTTTCCACATCCTTCCTGTAGTGAAGTGACCAGAACTGAGCACAGTACTCCAAGTGGGGTCTGACCAGGGACCTATATAACTGTAATGTTACCTCTCAGCTCTTAAACTCAATCCCACGGTTGATGAAGGCCCATGCACTGTATGCCTTCTTTACCACAGAGTCAAGTTGCGCAGGAGCTTTGAGTGCCCTATGGACTCGGACCCCAAGATCCCTCTGATCCTTCACACTGCCAAAAGTCTTACCATTAGTACTATATTCTGCCATCATATTTGACCTGTCAAAATGGACCACCTCAGGCTTATCTGTGTTGAACTCCATCTGCCATTTCTCAGCCCAGTTTTGCATCTTACCGATGTCCCGCTGTAACTTCTGACAGCCCTCCACACTATCCACAACACCCCCGACCTTTTTGTCATCAGCAAAGTTACTAGCCCATCCCTCTGCTTCCTCATCCAGGTCATTTATAAAAATCACAAAGGGGTCCCAGAACAGATCCCTGAGGCACACCACTGGTCACCGATCTCCATGCAGAATATGACCTGTCTACAACCACTCTTTTCCCTCTGCCTTGCAGAAATCCATATACATTATATCTACTGCTCTAACTTCATCAACGTGTTTAGTTACATCCTCAAAAAATTCAGTCAGGCTCGTAAAGCATGACCTGTCTTTAACAAAGCCATGCTGACTATTCCTAATCATATTATGCCTCTCCAAATGTTCATAAATCCTGCCTCTCAGAATCTTTTCCATCATCTTACCAACCACTGAAGTACGACTCACTGGTCTATAATTTCCTGGGCTATCTCCATCCCCTTTTCTTGAATAAGGGAGCAACATCTGCAACTCTCCAATCTCCGGAACCTCTCCCATCCCCATTGATGATGCAAAGATCATTGCCAGAGGCTCAGCAATCTCCTCCCTCGCCTTCCACAGTAGCCTGGGGTACATCTCATCTAGTCCTAGTGACTTATCTAACTTGATGCTTTCCAAAAGCACCAGCATATCCTCTTTCTTAATGTCTATATGCTCAAGCTTTTCAATCTGCTGCAAGGTCCTTTTCCATAGTGAATACTGAAGCAAAGTATTCATTACCTCTGCTATCTCCTCCGGTTCCGTACACACTTTTCCACTGTCACACTTGATTGATCGTATTCTCTCAAATTTTATCCTCTTGCTCTTCACATTCTTGTAGAATGCCTTGGAGTTTTCTTTAATCCTGTTCACCAAGGCATTCTCATGGTCCTTTCTGGTTCTCCTAATTTCATTCTTAAACTCCTTCCTGCTAACCTTATAATCTGCTAGATCTCTATCATTACCTGGCTTTTTGAACCTTTTGTAAGTTTTTCTTTTCTTCTTGACTAGATTTTCAACAGTCTTTGTACACCACGGTTCCTGTACCCTACCATCCTTTCCCTCTCATTGGAATGTACCTATGCAGAACTCCAAGCAAATATCCCCTGAGCATTTGCCACAGTTCAGCATACGTTTCCTTGAGGACATGTTTCTAATTTACTCTTCCAAATTCCTGACTGATAGCTTCATATTTCCCCTTACTCCAATTAAACCTGACTTGTCTGCTCCTATCCCTCTCCAGTGCTATGGTGAAGGAGATAGAATTGTGATCACTATCTCCAAAATGCTCTCCCAGTGAGAGACCTGACACCTGACCAGGTTCATTTCCCAATACCAGATCAAGTACAGCCTCTCTTCTTGTAGGCTTATCTACATATTGTGTCAGGAAACCTCCCAGAACACACCTAACAAACTCCACCCCATCTAGACCCCTTGCTCTAGGGAGATGCCAATCAATATTTGGGAAATCAAAATCTCCCACCACAACAACCCTGTCTCCCTATCTGCTCCTCGATATCTCTGTTACTATTGGGTGGTCTATAAAAAACACCCAGTAGAGTTATTGACCCCTTCCTGTTTCTAACTTCCACCCACAGAGACTCAGTAGACAATTCCTCCATGACTTCCTCCTTTTCTGCAGCCGTGACACTATCTCTGATCAGCAATGCCACGCCCCACCTCTTTTGCTTCCCTCCCTATCCTTTCTGAAACATCTAAAGCCTGGCATTCTAAGTAACCATTCCTGCCCCTGAGCCATCCAAGTCTCTGTAATGGCCACAACATCAGAGCTCCAAGTACTGATCCACGCTTTAAGCTCATCCGCTTTCATCTTAATGCTTCTTGCATTAAAATAGACACATCTCAAACAATCGGTCTGAGCGTATCCCTTCTCTATCACCTGCCTATCCTCCCTCTCGCACTGTCTCCAAGCTTTCTTTATTTGTGAGCCAACTGCCTCTTCCCCCATCACTTCAGTTCCGTTCCCAACCCACAGCAATTCTAGTTTAAACTCTCCCCAATAGCTTTAGCAAACCTCCCTGCCAGGATATTGGTCCCCCTGGGGTTCAAGTGCAACCCGTCCTTTTTGTACAGGTCACGCCTGTCCCAAAAGAGGTCCCAAAGTTCCAGAAATCTGAGTCCCTGCCCCTTGCTCCAATCCCTCAGCCACGCATTTATCCTCCACCTCTTTCTATTCCTATACTCACTGTGGCGCGGCACAGGCAGTAATCCCGAGATTACTATCTTTGAGGTCCTGCTTCTCAATTTCCTTCCCAACCACGAAAGCTACCCCCCACACCCACCCCAGCTGAGCAGCCACTGTCTGTAACAGGAGCAGACATGAGAAGGACTGTGCAGGGGGGCAACCCCTTTAAGGCAGCCAGGCCAGAGAACGTCACAGGCCAAGTACTCAGGGATTGTGCCCACCAACTCACTGACGTCTTCCCAGACATTTTCAACACTTCAGTCACCCAGGATGCTGTCCCCACATGTTTCAAATCAACCACCATCATACCTGTACCAAAGAACTCTACACCTTCAGAACTAAATGACTACTGCCCAGTGGCACTGACACCCATCATCATGAAGTGCTTTGAACAGCTGGTAATGACACCTTTCAGAATCTCCATTCCTGCCACATTAGACCTTCATCAATACGCTTATCAACAGAACTGCTCTACGACAGATGCCATAGCATCAGCCATGCACCTGACCCTGACACTCCCGAACGACAAAGATTCTTTAGTTAGAATATTGTTTCTGGATTTTTGTTCTGTGTTCAGTGTTATTGTCCCAGAGACCTTGGAGAAACAAACTCCTACTCTTCAGTCTAAATAGACTACTGTGCAGCTGGGTGTTGGGCTTCCTAACCAACAGATCTCAGATAGGCAGGATGCACAAACGCTCCTCCCTGCCCATCATCCTTAGCACGCCGCGCCCCCCCGCCCCATTTGAGCCTATTCCTGCTCGCTCTGCTCACACATGACTGAACAGCCAAACATCCAAGAAATCACATTGGCAAGTTTGCCGATGACATGCTCATTACCAACAAAGATGAGAGGAGGTAGAAGAGCTCAAGGCCTGGTACCAGGCAAATAACCTCTTCCTCAAAGTCAATGAAACAAAGGAGATGATTATCATCTTCAGGAGACACAATGAAAAAGCACAATAATAGAAAAAGAACTCAATAAATATAATTAGTGTTTTACTCACACCCCTGTTTACATCGGCAGACTTGTAACTGTCAACAGTCACAAGAGAGACACTGAAGGTAGTGGATATAGAAGTGTTTTATTCAGCAAAAATGGAAGAAGAGGCCTGCTCAACCCAATATTACATGGCATTTTAACACACCAATGATCAAAGAGCAACAATGTATCCACAATGCTTCCTTTGAACTACATAACATTCTCAAACACCTCCTTCTTCGCACCCATACTCCAGACACCCAAAATGAATTTTAATCCCTACTGACTCGAGGCCACATTCATGCATATGCAGGCATCCGAAGTCTCTGTGGAGTGTTTCCTTGTTTGCAACAGACCCCAACCTGCAGCTCCAGGAAACCCATTGTTCTGAACTGTGTTTTAAATTTCATCTGCAATCCACATTCAGGTCTGAAGAATGGCTACTGTTGGATTTAATATTAGCTATATACCCTAACTCCAGAATTCACCCTAACAGGTGGCACTGTTGTGGAAACTGTGAGCAGTTTCAAACTCCTGGGAGTGCACATCTCACACAACCTCCATGGTCCCAGAACACAATCTGCACAATGAGGAAAGCTCACCAACATCTCTTCTTTCTGAGGAGGCTGAAGAGAGCTGGACTTTGCTCATCTATACTCATGTCTTTCTACAGATTGCGCAGTAGAGAGCATCCTAACATCACTGCCTGGTGTGGAAACTGTGCTGCAGAGGACAGGAAGTGGAAAACTGCCCAATGCATTAATGGGATCAGCCTACCCATCATTAAGGACATATATACAGAAAGGTGCTGGAAAAGGCCCAGTAACATCATGAAGTATCCCACCCACCCTACGCATGGGCTATGTGTCCCAATCCCATCAGGGAGGAGGCTACAAAGCATCTGCACCAGGATCCCCAAACTCAAAAACAGCTACTTTCCTCAAATAGTAAGGCTGATCAACACCTCCACCCACTAATCCACCCCTCCCCACCCCCACCACTACTACTGATCATTTCCTGTCAGTCACCTTGTGTACAGACACTTCTGTACCTAGTGTCATTTATAGACAATCTAAGCTATTCTGTTCTTTCTCTTTCCATCAGGTAGGAGATACAGAAGCCTGAAGGCACACACTCAGCGATTCTGGAACAGCTTCTTCCCCTCTGCCATCCGATTCCTGAATGGACTTTGAGCTTTGGGCACTACCTCACTTTATTAATATACAGTATTTCTGTTTTTGCACATTTTTTAATAATCTATTCAATATGTGTAATTTGCTTGTTTATTTATTATGTTTTATTTTATTTATTATTACTATTTCTTTCTGTCTCTGCTAGATTATGTATTGCATTTGAACTGCTGCTGCTAAGTTAACAAATTTCACGTCACGTGCTGGTGATTAAAAAAAACCTGATTCTGATTCTGATTATTGTGCTTTTTTTGTGCAGGGTCACATCAGATCTGGAATTAGAATCATTTCATTATTCTTTGCACTTGTGTACTGAAAATAAGATAAGACAATCTTGAATCTTGAAAAGGTAAAGAGCAACACAAAAGGAGAAAATGGAAAATTTGGGAGTAAACAATGCTACATTTTTAGAGACTGGAAGAAGGGGAGATGGGGAGACCTATGGAATAGAACTTGGGATCAAGAACACTTCTTGTGAGAAGGTGAAAGCAGAGGGAGAAGGACAACTACTGTGGAGAAACAAGCACCAAGGTTCCCACCGGTTAGATTGGAAGAAAGTCTGTCAGAAGAAAACAGCTAATTCAGAGGTTCCAATTAGTGAACTGGAAGATACAAGGAAGCTGGAGATAAAGCTGAAGGAACTAGGGAATCAGAGCTTGCTGGAAGAATGTGTGAAGAAAGTAACCAAGCAACTGCAAGAAAAAGTGAACTCATAAATGATTACCAAATTCAGTATCCCAGGACAATGAATAAGATGCATGGTTGACAATGTTCATCACCAAGAGACACATTTTGCAAATTATTCTTTTTACCTCAGGACACTTTCTTAAACTGAATGTGCTCTCATGCCGGTAAAGCTGTCTTTATATTGGTAGTAATTGGTGTTTGGAACACTTAAGAAAATAAATAAAGAAGGTTAAAGAAGCATGAGCTTGCCCTAGCAAACAAAGTGAAGGCAAATCCTAAGGGAATCTACAGATATATTAAGAGCAAAGGGATTGCAAGGGGCAAAATTGGTCCTTTGGAAGATCAGAATGCTACTCCTTGCATAGAGCTAGAAGAGATGGAGGAGATCTTAAATGATTTTTTTTCTTCATCTGTATTTACTCAGGAGAAGAACACAGAGTCTATAGAAGTGAGGCAAAGTGGCATCGACTTCATGGACCCTGTACAGATTACAGAGGAGGAGATGTTTTCTGTCTTGAAGCAAAATAGGATGGATAAAGCCCAAGGCCTGACACGGTATTCCCTTAGACCCTATGGGAGGCAAATGTGAAATTGCCAGGTCCCTAGCAGAGATATTTAAATCATCCTTAGCGGCAGATGAGGTACTAGAGAATTGGAGGATAGCTAACGTTGTTCCACTATTTAAGAAAGGCTCAAAAAATAAGCCAAGAAATTATATGCTGGTGAACCTGACCTTAGTAGTGGGAAAATTATTGGAAGGTATTCTAAAGGACTGCATATATGAATATTTAGATAGACAGGGACTGATTAGGGATGGTCAACATGGCTTCATGTGTAGTAGGTCACATCTAACCAATCTTATAGAGTTATTCAAGGAAGTTACCAGGAGGTTTGATGAAGGCAAAGCAGTGAATGTTGTCTACGTAGACTTTAGCAAGGCATTTGACAAGGTCCTGCATGGGAAGTTGCTCAAGAAGGTTTAGTCACTTGGCATTCAAGATGAGTTAGTAAATTGGATTTGACATTGGGTTTGTGGGAAAAGCTAGAGAGAAGTAATAGATGGCTGCGTCTCTAACTGGAGGCCTATGACTAATGGAGTGCCGCAGGAATCGGTGCTGGGTCTATTGTTGTTTATCATCTACATCAACAAAGTGGATAATAATGTGGTTAACTGGACCAGCAAATTTGCAGGTGACACAAAGTTTTGGGGCGTAGTGGACTATGAGGAGGACTATCATGGCTTACAGTGGAATCACATTGCCTGCTCCGCTGCCCTCCCCCGATTGTCGAAAGTCTTGAAGAAGTGGCCCACAGAGCGAAGCCACCTGTGCGTGTATTTGTTTAACGTGTACTTCATGTTGCACTCCAAGAAGCACACGATAGTTCACAAATCAACCAACTGATTCCAATGGCATGGAAACCACGATGAGTGGAGCTGATGGATTTATTGCAGCCTTCATCCGCCTTCACAGCTGTAGAGTTTGAAGTAACTTCATCTGCCTGTTCCACCGTTGAGGTCTTGGTTGGATTGTTCTTTGTCAGGGACCTAACCCTCGACCTTACTGCAGTGGGTGACCCTACCAGGAGCATAGCTCCAGACGGCATCGCTCTCGGGATCTCCATCTCCCATCTGCCATCTGGAACTACCTGTCCTGAATGCGGAAGAACTTTCAAAGCCAAGATTGGACTCATAAGCCACTTGAGAGCCCATAAGTAGATCAACAGAATGAAGACCATCATCCTTGACCTCGAGGGATAGCCACGACGACGACGGTGGAATCTGGACTAGCTGTAAAAATGGGCCGAAAATTCCAGATGGAATTTAATACAGACAAGTGCAAGATGTCGCACTTTGGTAGGACCAGCCAGGGTATGTGTTACACAGTGCAAGGGAGGGCACTAAGGAGTGCTGTAGAACAAAAGCATCTGGGAATATAGGTCCATAATTCATTGAAACTGGCATCACAAGTAAATAGGGTCGTTATGAAAGCTTTTGGCACACTGGCCTTCATAAATCAAAGTTTTGAGTTAAGGAAATGGGATGTTATGTTGACATTGAATAAGATGTTGGTGGGGCCTAACTAATATGGAGTGTTGTGTGCAGGAAAGATGTAAATAAGGTTGAATGAGTTCAGAGAAAATTTACAAAGATGTTGCCGGGTCTGGCGAACCTGAGTTATAAGGGAAGATTGAATAGGGTAGAACTTTGTTCCTTGGAATGTAGAAGATTGAGGGGAGATTTGACAGGGTTATACAAAATTATGAGGGATATAATAGGGTAAATGCAAACAGGCTTTTTCCACTGACGAAGGGTCTCGGCCTGAAACGTCGACTGCACCTCTTCCTATAGATGCTGCTTGGCCTGCTGCGTTCACCAGCAACTTTGATGTATGTTGCTTTTCTGCAGAATTCCTGTTGTTTTTTTTTCCACTGAGGTTGGGTGGGAATACAACTAGAGGTCATGGGTTAAGTGTGAAAGATGAAAAGTTTAAGGAGACCTTGAGGGGAAACTTATTCACTCAGACTGTCATGAGAGAGTGGAACGAGCTGCCAGTGCAAGTGGTGCATGTAAATTAGCTTTCAATATTTGAGAGAAGTTTGGGTAGGTAGATGGATGGTAAGGGTCTGGAGGGAAATGGTCCCAGTGCAGGTCAATGGGAGTAGGCTATTTAAATGGTTCAGCATGGACTAGATGGGCCAAATGGCCTGTTTCTGTGCTGTATTTTTCTATGAGTCTATGACTTTAAATGGTCAGCATCGTTTGGGAAGATCTGTGATGAACATGCAGAATACACAATAGTATGGTGGGTACAATTTATTGAGATGCACTTGATGTATCCTTATTGAAATGGAAGCATATTTATTCTCATAAATAGGTATGCTGAAGAAGAACAGCAATTTTTCCAAAGCTGGCACCTCTCTCCTCAGTGATGTGCAGAACTAGTGGGCAATCATAAAAATTGAAGAATAGTGTTGTTATTCTTTGAGAATTGATAAATATGACCTTGTATTACTTCTGCATGAACATATCATCAACTATTATTTCCCACTGGCACACTTGTAGACTCACAGTTCCACACAGGAACGATCATAACACTTCTAAAATGATATTCTATTGATATTCTGCTCGAAGAAATCAGTGTTTATTTCTGGTAATAATGATCCAAGTATTCAAGTTTTGAAAAAGACAGTACATAAATAATTTTCAGTCAATGTTCCGTTTTGCAAGGACTGAAACAGTAAGCAGACTATTGGTGCACTTGGTTCATTTCCTAAATTAATAACATAAATGGAAGATGTATCCTGAGTGATTAGGAAGGAAAATGCATATCCCATAAATAAGGTTGCTTGATGGCTCACAGTTAAAAATAGATTGCATTTGGCCTCATTGTTACAATTGTAAATTATATTCTACAATCTTCTCATATACATCCTGTTCATGCTGGTTGGAATTTTATATTGTTTCATTTTAATATTTTGAGAGATAGTTATGAACATTTGTCATGTTTATTATTTGTTCTCTCCATTCAACCCTCTTCCAAATGGCAGTCATCTGCAAATTCCTGAATGAAGATTCAGTATTAAGCCAAAAGGGCTAGCATATCTTACTATGTGGCTTATGGAGTCAGAATTAATTTCCTTTTGCTCTGTGCTAGCGTGGAAACACTTAAAATATTAGATTTTAGTAGAAGGATCAAACTGTACAGGAACTGTAATGAGAATTTTATGTGGCGGGTATAGAGTGACAAGTCAAATACATTTGGGGAAGTTTGAGTCAGCCTCATAGCCATCTCTGAGCTCTGTCAGGCACTCCTTTCAATTCCTCAGGGATGTGCTCTTCATTCTGCCCCTCTCCCCTGCCACCACACCTCCACCCGTCCCACCCTACTTAGCCAATTAGGTTCCGTCTGAGGGTGTACCATCTTGTTGCGTTGTTTGAGCCTGAGGTCAAAGTGCTACTGTTTCCTTTTTGATGATGGATATTATATTGGCTACTCTCCAGTCATCCATCACAATTCCATACTCAATAGGAAAGGAAAGGTACGTCGCATCCAGAGTTTCTCTGGTTAGCGGACGATTTCCCTTCACTCCTCTCTGATGTAGTGGGGTATCTTGTGCGAGGCAAGTTACAGCAGTGGTTTGCCATTGCCTTCTGCCGGGTGAGTTTCCAAAGAGATCACCAGCTCGTAACCCAGCACGGATAGAAAATGTGCAAGGGAGCCGGCTGGATTCGAACTCGGGACCTTTCGTCCCAAAGCCTGGCACTACGCCACCAGCCGGGTCTCCACACTCAATACAACCCTTAAATGTATGGCCTTCTCTATTTCTTGTCCTATTTCCTTCTGGATCTATGGCTATATCCTGTTAAGTTATTTGTTAATCTATTTCAGTCTTTGAAACCTGCACTTTCTTTCTCTTCATTATATTATTTCTTATCATCTGTTTAACTAATGCAGTTTTGTTTTCTTCTCTGGATTTCCTTTTGTCATGAACTTTAAAAGTAATTACTGGTTATGAATCCCAGCTGATCTCTTTGTCTAATTCATTTCATTCTCTTTTGAGGGAATCAACTTCATATTTACAGTTCTGCTTTTCTCTAAAACTGTTAAATATTTCATTGCTCCTTTCAATATTTTTATGGTTTTCTTACACTCCCACTTTGCTTCCCCTTTCAATATTTAAATTTTTCTTGAGTTATTTCTTAATCATGCTCTAGGACCTGCAGTTTTTGGTTTATTTCTAACTTCTTTGTGGAGCAACACAATCAAATAGTTTTGTGTTCAAGTCCACGTTGTAAAGTCAGTCAGGTTCATTAACACTAGTGCTATGTTCTCTTTTCTCCTCACTTCAGTGAGATGACTTGGCGAAATGGTTTAAGACATTTGGCTATTTCTGTTGACACTTTTGTGATTATGAGAAAAGTGTCTACATGTGTGGCTGTAACCATTGAATAGCAGTACTTTTAATAAGATAACTCTCTCCCACTTGCTAGCAGGGCATAGCACAGTGACTGGATTCAACTGTAGGAAGAAGTTGCTGGCACTGAAAGTGAGGCATGGAATTTTAATTGATTTGACGAAGAACTTGCATCCAACTTCTGTGGTAGATTCTTAACTTTCTGCAGTCCAACCATAATGGCTGTTTTCCAGGATGCTGCAGTCAGGCCTTTCACAGCACCTTTCAGTTGTCAGACGGAAAGACATCAGATGTCCTGTTGGTCAGTGGAAGCGGAGTGTTCCGGCGCTAATGGGACGGCAGTGCTTTAAGGGAATGAGCTCGGCCAAAGCACAGAGTGAGCTGCTGCACCCTGCCAACTGCTCTTCAATGGCAGCGTTCATCTCCTGCACCTATCCACCCGCGAGGGTCAGCAGCCTCACACTGGCTCTGCTGATGCCCGCGGAGAACCTCCTCATGAAAGAGAGATACTTAGGAAAGCACTAAGGGCGGATCTGTCTGGTGAAACTAAAGGAAGGAACTTTTCATGTGTAGCCCTAAATATATCTTTGCCATATTTGGATTTAACAGAAGCTACAGGGCACATTTGCACTTGTGGTGATTGTGAAAGCTGGGTGTAACTGGAATGGCCCTTGTACAACCCTTTGACTTTTATTTCATGAGATCTTTATTAAAATGATAATTGGAAGAGAAATATTACAGGGAGATCCTCTGAATATGAAACTGCCCTGCGTTGAGTTCACATGGTATGGTTGTTTTCTGAAGGGTTGAATGTTCTTCACTTCAGGCAGAGTAAATGGAGTGTGGAAGATGGTGTCAGGGACTGAGGGGCAGGATGAGGGCGGGGCATGGGAAGCTCAGCAGAATGCTAGAGATCTAAAGCTGATCCCGCACATCTCTCGCTGCAAGACACGGATGTGGCCCTCCTTCCTATGGAGCTTCCTTTCCTTCCTCCGAGTCTTCCTTGACTGCTGATGGCTGACGCCAGTGCACTGCCTTCTCCAGACGCAGGCTTGTACGCAAAGCAATGTTGTGCAGTATGCAGCAAGCAACAATGAGGTCTGACACTCTGTCTGGGGATTCCTATTATGTGTTCTCTAAGGATCTTGAGAGGCTTTCAGACTTCAACTGTGTATCTGCTACTCACATAGGGTCATCAGACAGGTCTACAGAGGATATCCCTTGGATCTCAGTAGTCAGCATGTTCAGTTCCTCTCAGGTGTGGTTTGGTAAGTTGTCTCAAGTATAAAGCATTTAGCAATTCCCTAGACACCTGCAAGATATTTGTTGTTGCAACTCTCCGTGAGTCATTTATTTCTACTGTTAGAAGTAGCTGGCTATTAAAGTACCCAGTGGGTTGAGGCCATTCCTCCTCCTCTGGCAGGAAGAAATGTTCCTAGGAACGCAGACAGCTAAATATCCCATGGTGTGGGCAACATCTTTTCCATGTACGCCAAGAAGTGACATATGCATCACAAGTGCAGTCCGTAACAAGATCGAGTTCAGCCATCTACCCTTGGCATCAGCGGATATTACAATGAGCAAGTCCCCCACTGTCAACATCTTGGAGGTAACCTTTGATCAGAATCTCAATAGAACCAGCGACATAATTACTGTGGTTTCAGGAACAGGTCAGAGTCTGGATATCCTGTAGTGAGTGACCCGCTTCTTGACTCCCCATAAGCTTTTGCGTTATCTATAAGTCACAAATCAGGACTGCAATAAGAAAGCTTTCCTCTTGTCTGGACAAGAACAGCTTTAACATCTCTCAAGAAGCTCAACGCTATCTATGACATAGCAGCCTGCTGATTGACACTCCAGCAATCTCATTAAATAGTCGTCCCTCCATTAATCCTCTGCACTGCAGCTGGTTGCCAAGGTTACTCTGATAGCACCATAATACCTGTAACAGCATCTCCCGAAGTTTACACCCAAGAAAGACAGAGATAGAAGGTGAATGTAAGGTGTTGAAGGCTTTGTACATGGTAGGTCATGTCCAACCAGTCTTACAGAGTTTTTCAAGGAAGTCTCCAGGAAAGTTGATGAAGGAAAGGTATGGATGCTGTCTACATGTGTAAAGCTCCGCTATATTGGCTCGTATATATCTAGGGGAAATCCTGCCCGGTGCCCGCCTGGGCACGTCCCGCTGGGTCGGTTGCTGTACCACTGCCACACAAATCGGTCCCAAACATCAATCATCAGCCAGCACCCACAGTATGTGTTACCAAGTACACTTTATAGATATTACTAAGTCTATGAAATTAATATAAGTTTGATACAGAAAAAGAAGTAATGGAAAAAGGCGCCAGACTTATCAAAGTTCAAGTTCTTTGTGCACAATTTGGAGCTTAGGAAGTTCTTCGGGACCACCCGGACCCTGTCGACTCGCAGCTCGGGACCACCCGGACCCTGTCGACTCACGGCTCGGGACCACCCGGACCCTGTTGACTCGCGGCTTGGCACCACCCAGAGTGATCGATCGGAGCCTTCCCACACGTCCGTCGTCCTCCTTGTCTCTCGTCCGACTGCCCGCCAAAAACCTTCGTTCCCAGTCATATGAGACAGCATTATCACCCCCAGAAATAATAACATGGACACCCATTGGCTAATAGCACCCTGCTCTCTATAGTAACCCAAGCAAATGTCTAGCTGGAGACTTTCTCAGCAGTAAACATAACATAGAAGCCATTTTAATCCACATACGCAGCAGTTTAAAAGATTAACATAACAAAGAAGCCATTTAAAATTTAACCTACAAAGAAGAAGAAACCCCGTACGCATGACCTTAGCAAGGCCTTTGACAAGGTGAGGTTAATCAAGAAGATTCAGTCACTTGGCATTCAGGATGAGGCAATAAATTGTACATATTAGACATTGGCTTCATGGGAGAAGCCCGAGAGCGGTAGTGACTTGTGACTAGTGCTGTTGGGCAGGGATGGGTGCTGTGTCCATTGTTGTTTGTCATCTATATCAATGATCTGGATGGTAATGTGGTAAGTTGGATCAGCAAATTTGCAGATGACACCAAGAATGGGTTGTAGTGGGCAGCGAGAAAGGCTATCAAAGCTTCCAGCGAGGTCTGGACCAGCTGGAAAAATGGACTGAAAGATGACAGATGGAATTGAATGCAGACGAGTGTGAGGAATAAGTTGTGGGTGTAAGTGGTAGATGCAGGTTTGATTTCAACATTTAAGAGTAATTTTGATAGGTACATGGATGGGGGGGGGTGGGTATGGAGGGCTGTGGTTGCAGGTTGATAGGACTAGGCAGAATAATAGTTCAGCATAGACTAGATGGGCCAAAGGGTCTGTTTCTGTGCTGTATTGTTTTATGACTATGTGAATGGGAACACTATTACCTACCTGTTCTCTTCCAAGTGGAATGCTGCCCTGAACTTGAATTATATCTGTCCCTTCTCATCATTCCCTGTGGAATTATCTTCACCAGAAGAACTGCAGCAATTTAAAAAGGAGGTTCACCATCATCCTCTCAGGGGAAATTACAGATGAGCAACGAATGCTGGCCTTGCCGATGAAACCAAGATCCTGAAGATAATTTTTAAAAAACACAGACCACGGGATTTGCTGGTGAATCTGAGACTGAGCAGGTGACCATAACATGGAGTCATTGTTTAAAATAATTTTTAATTTGGACCAGGATATATGGTGTGGCTGCTTGATCCATAGGTTGAGTTAGATCAGGTAAGGTTGTGGGGAACAGGATTAGAGCAGGAAGTGTAGAAAGATGATAGTTTTGGACTCCTCAGCCTAGCATTATTCCAATGGAGAGAAGAGGTAGATACCATGCTTGTGTGTGTGTGTGTTAGCCCAGTTCTGAATCACTAAACAGCTCATTTACTGGGTAAAATGACTTCACTTATTAAAAGTGGCAGAAGTGGAGAGTGGATTAAACTTCACTCCCAGGGAATGAAGAAAAGTATTGCAAATTCCCTCACTGGAATGCAGTGGCTTCACCTGTCAGGAAGGACAAATCATTTCACAGTTCTGTTTGTGCATCTTCCTGAGGTGCAATGAAGCGAGAAAATGCTAGCTGATAAGATGAACTGAATTCTTCCAATGTAAGAGGGAAAGTAATTTATTCATGGAAGTTTCAAGCAGTTATGAATATTATTCAAATCTGTAATCTGTGATATTAATTTCACTGTGGAGCTTGGTGATAACTCATTGCAGAAAGTTTGCTCAACTGAATAAAGATCAGAATCCATTTAAATCTCCTTCAATTATCATTTTCAATAATAATAACAGTATATCTTTATAGTATTGTTGTTCCTTCCGTGCCTTCTGGTGCACTGGGTGGCAGCCTTGCCATTCTTAAGCATTTATATGTTTTTCTCAAGGCCGAGTTGCCAGCTACTCGCCTCAAAGTCTGGTGTGGATGCCACTACACCATCGGCTAGCAATCTTCTAAGTACAGTCCATTGTATTTAGTAATACATCCCGTATTAGAATATGCAACTCAATTGTGTCCAAAGGTCAGCCCAATGTCGATATATAACATCAAATGTGTTTTGGGTCATATGCCAGACATTTCTAGTGATTGGAGACCCCGACTCTTCCCTACAATTTTGCTCACACCTGGTGTAACCAAGTCTGTGCACATGAGTTACACCTGTAATACCAATTCTCTAAATCTCCATGATCGTTGCTGGCTGTCCATTGACCCCACCAACCCTGAAACCTGCCCCCCATTGACCTTGAAATGGCAGCATCCTGTGGTTTCAGAGGGCTTTTGCAAATAGGCAGAAATGCAAAAACATTGTCCGCATTTCATCCTCCATTTCAAGCAGCCATTTCACTTTCATTATTGGAATTACCAGTAAAAGATGTCTTCTTTGCTGTTCTTGTCCATACTTTAGTGGAAGAGAAGCAGGAGGGAGAAAACCAGAAACTGAACTTACGGTGACCTCTTAGAAAAGGGATTACACTGCATGCCCATAAATTACACGTTGTCCAGCTAGCCCTCCAGGACACACGCTCCAATATATGTCTGCAGAACTTATTAAGCAATGGCGAAATTTCAAAAAGCCGGTCATTGGCCATTGGCCACCTCTGCAACTCATTCTGCGCCGAGTTAACGACTTTTGCAGCAGATCCTTACACGGTAAAACTCTACGTATGGATCCATCCAGGCAGACGTGGGTAGAATTAGCCCTGAACTCAGCAGGTAATTAACCTCTGTTCTCAGGACTAAATCAGACAAAGCATACTGATAACAAAGGCGAAAGGCATAAAGGCAAAAAGCATCGTGTACCTACAGAATTGTTGGCCTCCATGAATACTGCTCACTATTGCTGGAACAACAACAAAGGTTTTTCTTTGGAGTTTGCAAACTCCGTGAAAAAGACTTCCATTTGCTTAAGGTCCGATCAGTATGTGACTTACAGCTCTTTACCTTGAACGTGAATGTGCACTCCACTGCCTTCGGGAAGGCAGTTCAGAGAATGGAAAAGGCAACTGGACATGAGGTGTCAGTCATTGCACAGTTGGCTGGGGAAGAGTACACATTGCAGGCCTGTATAATATGAGAGATTTACCCCTCCACCCTCACCCCCACCCCACCCCCACCCCCAGCCCCACCCAGTTCCTGTGAGCAATGACATCTTTTTGCATTAGGTGTGTTTGACATCTCGGACTGTGATTCAGAGGAGTGTGAAGGTGCTATGCTTGGCGTATGTGTGATAATTTCCCATTCCTCCCAGTGAGTGAGGGACAGGTCGCCAACGTTCCACCATGACCAAAGACCAAATAAAGGCTAGACAAGCTGAAGATTCTCCATATTGACAGGACACGCCTAGTGATGGAGCACATCTGCAGAAGGCCTCACCTCAAACGAGGAGACAGATTGCAGAGAGTTTTAGGAATGAGTGCCCATGCAAAAGTTGTAATCAGAAAAGTTGGACATGGCTCAATAATACTTAAAAGAATAGTTTATTCTGTTTAAATGTTTCATAACTTTTAAGTGAAAAGTGGAATACGAATAATACCTGATGAGGTTCAAGCACATGAGATTATTCTTTGCAAGTAATTTTGAGAAGGATACTTGAGTTATAACAAATATTGTATTTAATTATCAAACTTCTTAAAATTCTGAACATTTTCAAATACAATATCTTTAATAAACAATAATCAGTCATTGAAACGAAAGCAAATTTGATTTCAAATAATACTAACTTTAACAATTTTGTATTTATTTCTGGCTGTAAAAAACAGACAACTAAACTGAGTACCCAAAACAAAAATCTGTATAAGCAGTCGTAATTGTAATTTTTCAACCAAATAGTTTCTCCTTCGTTAGAGTAAATGAAAAGAAATAAAAAGTTTGTAACAGAATAAGATCAAAATCTCCTCCATTTCTCGATGCAAAACACCTGGTTTGAGGGCCATCAACATGTCTATCCTGTGGTGTGTCCAGGTGTTAAGAGTGTTAAAGGCTGAAAATAATTACCATACTAAAAAGTTTTTGTGGAGAGATTCAGAAGCGATTTTTAGGGATGATTGTCTTCCATCAAAAAATGGAAAATATCTGACAACTCCAGCAGATATCAGGTAGGAAAGAGTTATGGAAATTGGGAGAGGGAAAAAGATGTGAGAAAAAGGATGAGGAAGAAGGAATTAATGTATAAGACATGAGTTAGTTCCTAACAAACTCAGAAATCAAAGAGTGGGCTTGGTGCTTTGAGGGTTTACTGCACTACAGGAGATGCTTCATTTTAAGTGAGCTATCAAATTCTCAAGCAAACACAGTGGATTCCAATTAATTGGGTCATTGGTAAATTGGGCAGCTGCTAATTTGGGACAACTCTTAAAGATCAAAAGCAAATTGAGAAACTAGCCAGGACTCCCTTTGTTTATTTGGGACACTATGCCACTTAATTGGGACAGGAGACTGTAGCTGAACATTCTCTATCTATCTAGCATCAGTTGTGTGCAGGCCTTGTGGCCGTTAACTCATGTCTTATACATTCGTTCCTTCTTCCTCATCCTTTTTCTCACATCTTTTTACCTCCTGAGGGGGCTGAGGTCCTTTGGAGTGTGCAGGCCTCTCCTTCACATGTTCTACGAGTCTGTGTCACCAGTACAATCTTTTATGTGACAGTGTTTTGGGGCAACGGTATCAACACAAGTGATGCCAACAGGCTCAATAAAATGATTAGGAAGTCTGGCTCTATTCTAGGAGTCAAACTGGACACACTGGAGTCTGTGGTAGAACAAACGACCCTCCAGAAAATCCTGACAATTTTGGACAATGTTTCTCACCCTCTGCATACCACCTTGGCTGAACAGAGGAGTTCTTTTAGTAATAGACTAAGACAACTGTGCTGCTCCAAAGAGCGCGATTTGAGGTCATTCTTACCCTTGGCCATTAGGCTCTATAAATGAGTCAACCTATAGCTGAGGAACTGATAACTCCCTTCTGTTAGACTCTTTGAGGTAACTTATTTTTTACTCTTTCTTACTTCTCTTCTAATATTTGCGTATTTGTATATCTGTGCACGTTTAATTCTACTGTGCCACTTTAGGATCAAGAAAGTATCTATCTATCTACATAATCATTTTGAATGATCATATTAAAATGAAGATTTGGAGGACGAAATCGTAGAAAGCACTGTTTCAAGGCCATCCACAATCTGCACGAGATGTCTGTGCTGATTTGGTTCATTTACAGTCAATCAAAAGAACACAGCAGCATATACTGAATGAATTCCTCCATCGATAAATATTAGGAACTAATGCACATTTTTATAGTACAGTAGAGTTTTGGCGGTGTTCTAATTTATTATGTATTTCATTTAAATACATAATCTGTTTCTCAGTTAACTAGTAGTTTGTTTTTTTTTAACACCTTTTAAGATATTTCCATGAAACTTTAGCTAATTGGGGCGGCCACTTAACTGAGCCAAAATGTGCCGGTCCTGATGTGTTCCAATTAATCAGAATTCACTGTATGTAAAATACTATGATATTATCCGAAACAGGGCATGGCTGTTATCTCCAGTATTCTGGTCAATATTAATCCCAGTATGACCTTCATCATAATCAGTTGGCAGATAAAGATGGGAAAAAATCATGCTGCTGCCTAATTTACGATTACGACTAGCGTGCATGTTAACAAGCTGTCAGTCTAGAGATCTGCAGCTTGAATACATTATCGAAGCCAAGTGCATGGTGTGCCATCTCTGGTGGTGAATGTGTTTGTGGCCCACCTTTTGCCCTAGTTATCTTTAGTGGAAAGCTGCCAGAATTTGATGATGTCATTATCTGTTTGCTAAGAATAGACGGCAATTTAACACCTTTATGATCATTGAATAAACTTGCTAGTGATGTGGGGGATACTGATTTTTTAACAAATCTGCAGCTTTGAAAAATGGGCTACTATTTAGCAGGAATTATTAATCTATGCTGGAGCCCTTTTATACTGGAGTCACCAGAAAACAAAATATTTTAGCTGGTACTGCAACATTATTCTGTTCAGTCCTGATGAGGAGATAAGTTATAGTTTGGCATAACAGTTGTTAGTTGTTCTTTAAATGTTATTGAACATTAGTAACTAATTTAGCCAGAGCTCAGACTGAATGGGTAACAGCCCACATGTAGGCACACAGCTTGAAGTTAATGGCTCTATAAATGCTTTTGGCACAATAACTTCTCAAGACTACAACATGCCTATTCAATGCTTTGCTTAAAACTGAAATGCCCAGATATAAATGATGTAATATTTAAGCTTAACTAATTCAGAGCAAGGAGCTCAGAAATAAAAGACCCTGTAACTTAATAGTTTGAAGGTAGCTATGAATAAATAAATTAATATGATATTTAATTTCAAAGATTTTAAAGTACATTTAATATCAAAGGATGTATAAATTATACAACCTTGAGATTTGTTTGCTTGCAGGCAGCCACAAAGCAAGAAACCCGAAAGAACCCAACTTAAAAATATATTAATATTTACTAATTTTAACTATTTTTAATATTTAATATTTGTAATCCAGGGAGTGTGAAGCGCAGAATCAAATATCGCTGTGATGATTGTATGTTCTAGTACCAATTGTTTGGCGACAATAAAGTATAAAGTAAAAAGTAAAGTAAAATAAAGACCAACGCCCGATGCACAAGAGAAAGGGGAAAAGAAACATAAATCATGCAAACAACCACAGCGAGCAACAACATTCCGAACCAAAAGGAGTCCTTAGATCTGAAACATACACTGGAGGAACTCAGCGGACCAGGCAGCATCTATGGAAAGGAGTAAACAGTCAACGTTTTGGGCCGAGACCCTTTGTCAGGACTCCAAGCCGCCCAAGCCTTGGTATCAGTCCATCACGTTAGCAGGCACGGATCACAGCAGCTGGGGTCAGTCCTCATTGCCTCAGCAGCACAGAGAGAGCAGAGTGAATATTGTGGGAGAGCAAGTGAAATCAGATCTCGCCTCCGATCCCCACACCCTGTCTTTCCAGCATATCATTTAAATTGTCCAAACAGTGATTTGTGCCTTGCACTAGGACCCGGGCACCACTGCAGTGAAAGGCTTCGGGCCGAGAACACGCCTCTCAGTGGCTCAGTTCGGGCCCAGATTTCGCCGCTCAGCCCAAAGCCACTCTCAATTTCTGCCAATCGGCTCAGCGCCCAGAATGATCAAACCTCACACCTGGGCCAGTTATACGGGCATCCGGACTCCTCTGCCTCGACCTCCCCTCTCCGAGTGGCTCACTCCACCTGCGACATTCCAGCCCAGTTCATACCTTGAATTCGATTTCCCTTCACTCACCTCTTCATTATTTGCGGTGATAATTTACCATGATTTACTTCAGAAAAAGTGTTATTAGTAATGTTTTTAGTTGAATTCCTTGCTTTGTAAACTACCAGTGAGCTGAGGCATGTGTTCGGTAGCATAACCTTACACTGAAAGACATAGTAAAGAGAATTTGTATTTGCATGCAGTCGACACAGCAATATATGTCTATTTAATGTTACGGACATCGTTCAGTGTTTGAAGCCATGGTCTAGGAGGACAGAATGCTGATGTCTTGGGCCACATATTAATGCATCTTCTTTAAAGGGTGTTTGAGCTGAGGAGACCTGATATGAGAACACAGACTGACATATCCAAAGTCCAGTAGAATTTCACTCCAGAAATCCAATCCAAAGCTCAATTTGTTCAACAGGTAAAAGCCTGTACTGGAAGCTTGTGTCCGATTTGTGGACAGTGTTGTTTAGCAACAAGGTTGCACGTACTGTGTTGAGTTTTTCACCTCAGTAACATGTGAAATTCCCCATGTGAATTTCAATCCACCCTTGTTAGATGTTTATTGACTCTTTATAGACATGTGGAGTTAGTCCTCCTAGAAGTTCTGCAGAGTAATGGAAGATTGGAATCAAATGAATCCTCTTCACAGATTTGGCAGGTACACAATAGGCTATGATATTGTCATTGCGTGCTTCATTAGTAGACCTGAAATGATGCACTTGTCATTGGAAGCAGAATGATTCCGATACCCAGGCAATCAAAGCTTCAATGGATTGTAGTGTTCCTGAATAGACAAGTAAATTAATTTATCAATAAGTCACATTGGTCGATTCTATGGGCTTTGGCTGGGTTAACTCCAAGACTGAATCTGCATATAGACAACTACACACTTTAGTTCACCCAGCCTTTATTTAACTTCTCTGAACATGGATAAGAGACAGGTGTTGTTGTGGAGAAGGGGATATTGTGTATTCCATCTCTGGTACAAAATACACTTCTACCGTGAAGCGCAGAATCAAATCGCTGTGATGATTGTACATTCTAGTATCAATTGTTTGGCGACAATAAAGTATAAGGTATAAAGTATTGGCTGAAGACAGCTTAATTTTTGAGAGAAATCAAATGATCAAAAATAATTGGACAAATGTGAGTAATGGTATTTCTCTGAGAATTGCACAGACTCACTAGGCTGAATGGCCTCTTCTATGATGAGAAATAAGCTTGTCATGAAAAGGAAAGAAATTGTCTTTTAAACACATTTATTATTACTCATTTATCTCTGAAGTGAGATCAAGGTTGTGTTTTTATTGAAAAGCTACAGCCAAGATGGGTCTTAGGCATCATGTCCCAACTTTAATGAAGTATCTTCAATCATACTGCTGGTTGGTGCCTCCCCTGCTGTTCTCTGCATTAGCCAGAGTATACATGCACAGGGAACTTAGCAAAGAACAACATTTAGTGAATGGGGTGCCTCTCTGTTCAAGCCTCATTCCTGTACTTAACTTCTTGAGTTACATATAGAGGCTCTCTGTTTAAAGGCTACATTACAAGTTTATTGCTTACCTTAATAAAATGTGCCTTCCTCTCCAAGGGCATCAATAAATATTAGCCCTATCCATGTAGTTCGGAAAGAAGAAGATTTCAAAGAACAGGCCATTCAAATCTGCTCTGCTGGACATTAAGATCATAGCTCAGAGAAACCACCTCGGATGTATATTCCTTTGCAATATTAGCTGGCAAAACTTGATCACTTTTGCATTTTAAAATACTTCTGTCATTTGGGAGAATAAAGAATTCCATAAACTTGCCAATGGCCTGGCTTTGCTTTTAATGATAGATTACCTGGTCTAGGTCTAATCGCCAGTGGAGTTTCACACCCTTTTCCCTTTGGATTTCTTTCAAGATCCCAAGAGCCTCAAACAAACCACTTTTTAGCCTCTTACACTCCATGGAGTACAATTTACGTTATCTCTCCTCAGAATCAAAGAGTCGTAGAGTCACAGAACACTACACACAGAAACAGACCCTTTGGCCCATCTAGCCCATGTAAGCCTGATTTTCTGCCTGGTCCTATCACCTACACCCTGACCATAGCCCTCCACACCTTGCTCATCCAATCTTCTCTTTAAACATTACAATTGAACCCGCATCTACCATTTCCGCTGGCAGCTCATTTCACACTTGTACCAGCCTCTCCGTGAAATAGATCACTAAGCAACTACCAGCAATAGATCACTTGCAATAGCAGAGGAACCACACTGGACCATTGCTACATCACCATCAAGAACGCCTACCGTGCTATTCCACGCCCTCACTTTGGGAAGTCTGATCACCTGGCTGCACTTCTATTCCCTGAGTATAGGCAGAGACTGAAGACTTCAGCACCAGCAGTGAGGACCAAGGAAGTATGGACAAGGGAAGCACAGGAGTGCCTACAGGACTGCTTTGAATCAATGGACTGGACTGTATTCAGGGATTCATCTTCCAACTTGGATGAGTATACTGCAGTTGTTACGGACTTTATTAAAACCTGTGTTGATGAGTATGTGCCCACAAAGACTTACTGTACATTCCCAAACTAAAAGCCGTGGATGAACCAGGAGGTACGTTGTCTGCTGAAGGCCAGATCTGTGGCATTCAAGTCTGGTGACTCAGGCCCGTACCAGAAAATCAGGTATGATTTGCGGAGGGCTATTTCTAGATTGAAGAGACAATTTCAAATGAGATTGGAGGTGACATCGGATGCACAGCAACTCTGGCAGGGTCTGCAAGACGTTACTTCTTACAAAGCGAAATCCAATAGCATGAATAGCAGTGATGCTTCACTACCAGATGAACTCAAAACCTTCTCTGCCCGCTTTGAAAGGGAGAACACAACTACAGCTGTGAAGATCCCTGCTGCACCTGAAGACCCTGTGATCTCTGTCTCAGAGGCCGATGTTTGGCTGTCTTTAACAAGAGTGAACCCTCCCAAGGAGGAAGGTCCCAATGGAGCACCTGGTAAGGCTCTGAAAACGTGTGCCAACCAACTAGTGGGAGTATTCAAGAACATTTTCAACCTCTCACTGCTGCAGGCAGAAGTTCCCACTTGCTTCAAAAAGGCAACAATTATATCACTGCCTAAGAAGAATAATGTGGGCTGCCTTAATGACCATCTCCTGGTAGCACTCAGATCGACAGTGATGAAATGCTTTGAGAGGTTGGTCATGTCTAGACTGAACTCCTGCCTCAGCAAGGACCTGGACCCATTGCAATTTGCCTATCACCACAATAGGTCAATGGCAGATGCAATCTCAATGGCTCTCATCACAGCTTTAGACCACCTGGACAACACAAACACTTATGTCAGGATGCTGTTCATCGACTATAGCTCAGCATTTAATATCATCATTCCACAATCCTGATTGAGAAGTTTCAGAACCTGGGCTTCTGTACCTCCTCTGCAATTGGATCCTCGACTTCCTAACCAGAAGACCACAATCTGTGTGGATTGGTGATAACATATCCTCCTCGCTGACAAGCAACACTGGCGCACCTCAGGGGTGTGTGCTTAGCCCACTGCTCTACTCTCTGTATACACATGACTATGTGGCTAGGCATAGCTCAAATACCATCTATAAATTTGCTGACAATACAACCATTGTTGGTAGAATCTCAGGTGATGAGAGGGCATACAGGAGTGAGATATGCCAACTAGTGGAGTGGTGCCACAGCAACAATCTGGCACTCAATGTCAGTAAGACTAAAGAGCTGATTGTGGACTTCAGGAAGGGTAAGACGAAGGAACACATACCAATCCTCATAGAGGGATCAGAAGTGGAGAGAGTGAGCAGCTTCAAGTTCGTGGGTGTTAAAATCTCTGCGGATCTAACCTGGTCCCAACATATTGATGTAGTTATACAGAAGGCAAGACAATGGCTATATTTTATTAGGAGTTTGAAGAGATTTGGCGTGTCGACAAGTACACTCAAAAACTTCTATAGTTGTACTGTGGAGAGCATTCTGACAGGCTGCATCACTGTCTGGTTTGGAGGGGCTACTGCACAGGACCGAAAGAAGCTGCAGAAGGTTGTAAATCTAGTCAGCTCCATCTTGGGCACTGGCCTACAAAGTACCCAGGACATCTTTAGGGCGCGGTGTCTCAGAAAGGCAGCGTCTATTATGAAGGACCTCCAGCACCCAGGGCGTGCCCCTTTCTCACTGTTACCATCAGGTAGGAGATACAGAAGCCTGAAGGCACACACTCAGCGATTCAGGAACAGCTTCTTCCCCTCTGCCATTAGATTCCTAAATGGACATTGAATCTTTGGACGCTCCCTCACTTTTTTTAATATACAAACATTTGTACATTATTTCTGTTTTTGCACACTTTTTAAAATCTATTCAATATGCATATACTGTAATTAATTTACTTGTTTATTTATTTATTATTATTTTTACTTTATTTACTATTTTTTTTCTCTCTGCTAGATTATGTATTGCGTTGAACTGCTGCTGCTAAGTTAACAAATTTCACGTCACATGCCGGAGATAATAAACCCGATTCTGATTCTGATTTATTTATTTAGAGATACAGTGTAGAACAGACCCATCTGGCCCAAAGATCCACACCACCTACTCAACAATAGTCTAAGCACAGGCCAATTGGCAATCACCAATTAACTTACCAACTGGTATGTCTTTGGACTGTGGGAGGAACCCGGAGCACCCTGAAGAAACCCACTCAATTTATGGGGAGAACGTACAAACTCCTTACAGACGGTGCCCGAATTGAACTCCAAGCTTCAGAACACCCTGAGCTGTAATAGTTTCGTGCTGACCACTGTACTACCGTGCCACCCTCAGATCCCCTCAAATATTTCACCTTTTACTCTAAATCTATGACCTCTAGTTCCAGTCTCACCCAATTCAAGGGGAAAAAGCCTCCACACATTTACCATACCTAGGCCCCTTACAATTTTGTATACCTCTAAAAGATTTTCCTTCATTCTGCTGTGCTTCAGGGTATAAAGCTCTAACCTAATTAAACTATCCCTCACAACGTCCATGTAAATTTTCTCTATAATATTTCAAGCAGTATTTTTGGATGAATTTCTGCTGTATTTTTCTCAAGCCCTATGTGTTCTTCCGATGAAGAGGAGATGATTTTGGAACCATACAAAATCGTCCATGTATGGGTTGACCTGTTACATAGCTGTGGCAGTGTTTAAACCTTTAGTTCTCAAACCTAATATTCGATGTTTAATTTAATATCAGAGAAAGTATACAGTATACAACCTGGAATTCTTACTCTTCAAAGATATCCACGAAACAGACGAAAAACCCCAAAGAATGAATGACAGAAAAATATTAGAACCCCAAAGCCCCGCTCCCCCTCCCATACACAAGCAGCGACAAACCATCATCCCTCCCTCTCCCCCCACCTCTGTAAAAAGTATCAGGCCACCACCACGCACCACACAAGCAATAGCAAAGCCCCCAAGGAAACCATTATCTTGAGTCCTTCAAAAAAAGAAGCAATGTTCATCCCAACACTTCAACATGGCCCAGCCTGTCTCTCTCTCTCTCTCTCTCTCACACTAATGAGCGGGAGAGAGGTATCACTCCTCCCACAGCGAGAGAGAGACCAACATCTCGCTGTTTTGATGTTACAGTCTGCAGCGTTGCTTATTTCGATCCTGCTGTCTCGATGTTCCGATCTCTCGCGATGCTTCGGTTGATGACACCGGCGAGGAATTGAGTCGCCCACAGGGCTTCAACCTGAAGGCATGCCTCTTCCAGGCCACTCCAGGAGATATTGAAAATGCTAGGCTGCTCGGGAAAGAGCGATCCAACCAAGACCTCAATGGTGGAGCTGGCGATGAATAATGACGCATCAGAGTGGCAGTGAAGGCAGAGGAAGGTCTCCAGTCTCATTGTATTTCATGCCACTGGACTCTGATCCCGATCTATCAAGGACTGGGTGGTGAAGGCCCGTGCATCAGCCTCCCCACATGAAGCTAAGTCACACACATGTGTTCTCCATTAAAGGCCTGGAGTGGACTTTACTGGCACCTGAGGACCCAGTAATCATCGATCCCTTGAGAAAACTTCACACTCAACTTATCTACTCCCCCAGACTTTGCTGTTTTCTGTGTTACCACATATTGGTCACAAATTTCAGCTTCTCAGCACCTGTTGGTAGGAGCAATTCAGTATTAGTTGCAGTAAGGCAAAAGGAGATTGAACATGTTTGTTGCACAAGTCAAGCCAGTTACCACATTGGTAAAAGTGTTTGCAAACCACTAGTGCAGAGCCAGCACTTGTGGATTATGTTAACCTGAAATTCTGGATTTCTGCTACTGTGCCGCGGAACGAGGCAATTTAACCCCTCCAATCCATACACAGTCCGAATCTCAACAGTTCCACCTGTAGCACTGCGATTTAGTCTCACATGCAGATCAGCTCTCCTTCGGTATTTTACCACTTGCCCACAATGGCGTAATTTACAGTTGCCATTTAACCTACCATATGAGAGGCAGCCAGACCATCAGCAAGAGCCCTTCTCAAGTCGGCTGAGCTCAAATAAGCGTCACTTGAGATTGTAACATCGAAACAGCAATCTGTTGGTCTATCGCTGTGGAAAGGGCGACACCTCTCTGTCTCCAGTTAGTGTGTGTGTGTGCGAGAGAGAGAGAGCCTGTGGCATGTCCAGTTGTCAGGTGACTAATAGTTTTTGTTGGAGTGCAGATCATGATCTCTTTGAGGGCTTGCTGTTCCTTGCTTGGTGGCTGGTGGTCACTGATGTTTCCTACAGGAACAAGTGGGTAGGGTTGATGCTTTGTTGCTATCAGTGCATGGCAGGGGAGTGGGGGGGGTGGTCTTTGGGGTTCTAAGATTTTCCTGTCATTCATTCTTTGGTGTTTCTTCTGTTTTGTCAATGTCTGTGAAGAGTAAGAATTTCTGGTTGTATACTGTATACATTCTCTGATGTTAAATGGAACTGCTGAACAACTATCATCAACATATCAGCTGTGGGACCTGAGGAGCCAACACACTTGACCACTGTTGTACAATCATCAAGAACACTTACTGTTCCATCCCTCTCCCACACTTCGGAAGGTCCAATCAGCTGGCTGTACTTCTATTCCCAGCGTACAGGCAGACATTAAAGATGGCAGCAACAGTGATGAGAATGGAGAAGGTATGGTCAAGGGAGATCGGGGAGCGCTTACAGGACTGCTTTGAGTCAGTAGACTGGACAATATTCTGGGGTTCATCTTTTCACCTGAACAAATATGCCATAGATGTCACTGACTTCATCAAGACCTGTGCAGTTAAGTGTGTGCCTGCTGGAACATACTGGACATAGCCAAACCAAAAGCCATGGATAAATCACGAGATTTGAAGTATGCTGAGGGTTAGACTGTGGCATTCAAGACCAGTGATTCAGAACTATACAAGGTCTAGGTACAACCAATGGAAAACTATTTTAAGGGCATTAAACAATTGCAATTGAGGTTAGAGACAGAATCAGATGCGTGTTAGCTCAGGCAGGGTTTGCTGGCCATCACTTCCTAGAAAGCAAAACCTAACATCATGAATGGTTGTGATGCTTCACTCCCAGATGTGCTCAATGCCTTTTATGCACGCTTTGAAAGGGTGAATAAAACTACACCCATGCGAATTCCTGCAGCATCTGGTGACCCTGCGCTCCCTGACTCAGAGGCTGACGTCAGATCATCTTTCAACAAGTTGAACTCCTGCAAGGAGTCAGGCCCTGATGGTGGTACCTGGTAGGGCTCTGAAAACTAGTGCCAACCAACTGGCAGGAGTGTTCAAGGACATCTTCAGTCTCTCACTGCTACAGTCAGAGTTTCTGACCTGCTTCAAAAGGGCAACTATCATACCAGTGTCCAAGAAGAGCAGGTTGAGCTGCCTTAATGACTATCGCCCAATGGCCATCACATCTACTGTGATGTAATGCTTTGAGATGTTGGTCATGACCAGAATCAACTCCTGCCTAAGCTGGGACCTGGACCCGCTGCAATTTGCCTGTTGCCACAATAGTCTACAGCAGATGCAATCTTACCGGCTCTCATTTCGGCCTTAGATCACTGGGACAATAGTAATACCGACCTCAGGCTGTTGTTTATTTATTACAGATCAGCGTTCAACACCATCATAGCCTCAGTACTAATCATCAAGCTCCAAAACCTGGGCCCCTGTACCTCCCCCTGCAACTGGATCCTTGACTTCTTCATCGAGAAACCACAGTCTGTGCAGATCGAAACTCCTCTTCACTGACAATCAACACTGGTGTATTTCAAGGATATGTGTGTAGGCTACTGTTCTACACTCCCTACACCCATGATTGTGCGGCTAGACATAGCTCAAAAGCCATCTATAAATTTGCCACCGACATGACTATTGTTGGCAGAGTTTCAGATGGTGACGAGGAGGCATACAGGAGTGAGATAGATCAGCTGGTTGAGTGGTGTTATAGCGGCAACCCTGTACTCAACATTAGTAAGACCAAGGAATTGATTGTAGACCAGGAAGATGAAATCGAGGGAAACATTACCAAGTTCTTATCGAGTGGAAACGGTGAGTAGTTTCAGTTTCCTGGGTGTCAGCATCTCTGAAGATCTATCCTGGGCCCAAAATGTTGATGCAATTATTAAGAAGGCATGACAAGGGCTATATCAGGAGTCTGAAGATAATGGGTATGTCACCAAAGGCACTTGCAAATTTCTGCAGATGTACAGTGGAGAGCATTCTAACAGATTGCATCACCGACTACACCCACACATACTAACTGGTATGGACGGGCCCTGCATGGGATCAGAAAACGCTGTAGAAAGTTGTAAACTCAGCCAGCTCCATCATGAGCACCAGCCTCCAGAGCATCAAGGACATCTTCAAAAGTCGATGCCATCCATCGTTAAAGACCCCATCGCCTAGGACCTGCCCTCTTCTCACTGCTACCATCAAGGAGAACATACAGGAGTCTGAAGACACACACTCAAGGTTTCAGGAACAGCTTCTTCCCCTCCATCCACTTTCAGAATGGACATTGAACCCATGAACACCACCTTAGTATTTTCCCCTCTCTTTTTGCACTGCTTATTTAATTTTATTTTATTTTTTATACAGTATATATTTATTGTAATTTATAGTTTTTATTACTATGTATTGCAATGCCCTGTTGCCACAAAATAACAAATTTCACAACATATACTGGAGATATTAAACATATTTCTGATTCTGAACTATTCTCAACTTCCATTTCAGCAAAAGTGGCTTACACCAAGTACCCAAATGCTACAATGGGAACTCAGACTCTAGCCTTACGCCTGTGGATATCAGCATCTACAATCCAATAACTTGTCCTTCAACAGGCTGAAATGCTGTCTTGAGCAGGGAGAATGAACCTGCTACAGTATGCCCTTTTAGATTTCATGATCACATCATTGCCACTCATCCAGTGTCCTGATACAAAACCATTACAGACTGCTGCCACTCAGGCAATGGTGCCCAAAGACAAGACATTGCAGCTTGCACAGAAATCTTTCCAAGACATCAGAAAGTTGGACAGGACACATACAGGCCCAGCGAAGGCAAGTACCAGGAGAAAGCACAATGGCAATCAGCTGAGGTGCTTGGACAAAACAGCAACATTTTAATACTAAGTAGGATTTGGAATGTTTATTCTGTGCTGGACATATTGTCATATTATGGCCTCGAGGATCTTGTGTTGGTCAGTGACAGAGGAGGTAAGCAAAGTGGGCCTGGTGATAAATCAGCAAACTGAGATCTGACTTATTCTTATCTAGCTGATCAGTTCTTCACACACAATCCAGGGGCAGATGGATTGTGCAGGTTTTAGCCTTGGGGTACAATGAATTCTCTTCACCCGCCTACATGAGTGCACTCCCAAGAAGCAGGACAAAGCATTGGTACTACATTTGCCACGCTAATTGTTGAATTCCTCCACTAATTATACAGAGTAGTTGCTGTGTATACCATCTACAAGTTAACAATCACCTGGTCTATTCCAACAGCACCTCTCCAACATACGATCTCCATTACTAAGAACAACAAAGGTTTCAGGTGAATGGTGGTGGGGCGGGGGGATTGATCACCACCACCTACATGTTCTCCTCCATATTTCATACTATCCTTGGAAATACATTTAAACTTCAAAGTAAAAGTATTAGCAAATACATATACGTCACCATATAGTACCCCGAGGTCCATTTTCTTCTGGGTGTTCACAGTAACTGCAAAGGAGTACAACAGCATCAATGAAAAACTGTACACTACAAAGATTGACAAACTAGTGGGCGAGAGACAACAAACTGTACAATTACACAAAGAAAAAAAAAACAAAATAATAATTTTTTTGTGATGTCACCCGTTAGTCTCGCGAGACCATGGATCTGCGCCTGGAAAGTCTTGCTTCAGTCTGTGTTAGAGCAGCGTCTGTTGTGGCTGTAGAGGCCCACAGGGGAGTGACAGTCTCGGCTGCATCGACTGCACTTGAAGGCGCTGTCCTCCAGTGTTGTCTTGGTTCTGTTTTTCCGACGAGTGCGCTTTTCTTCAGCAGCAAGCCTCAGCTTCTCTTGACCCAGTCACCAACAATGAGGTCCTGGCCCGCGCCCAGGTACCCAGCCTCTTCACCCTGCTCCAACAACGCCATCTCCGCCGGCTGGGCCACGTACACCGCATGTCAGACAGGAGGATCTTGAAAGACCTGCTGTATGGGGAACTGGCCTCCGGCAAGAGAGCACAAGGGCAGCCCCATCTTCGCTTCAAAGACGTTTGCAAGAGAGACATGAAGTCACTGAAAATGAACGTCGAGAGGTGGGAGGACATCGCAAGCGATCGCTCTCACTGGAGGCTGGAACTACGCAGAGGTCTGATAATAACTAGCTGAGCAACAAATATCAAGAACATGAGTCATGAGAGTCCTCGAAAGTGAGTCCATAGGTGGAACTGGTTCAGTGCTGGAGTTAGAGCAGTTACCCCTCTGGTTCAGGAGCCTCGTGATTGAGGGGAAATAACTGTTCCTGAACCTGGTGGTGTGGGACCTGAGGGTCCTGTGCCTCCCTCCTTGTAGCAGCAACGAGAGGAGGATGATGGGGGTCCTTCCTGATTAATGGTGCTCTCCTGCAACAGCGTAGGATGTGCTCAATGGTGTGGAGGGCTTTACCTGGGATGGACTTGGCAGCATCCACTACTTTTTGTAGGATTTTCCATTCAAGGGCATTGGTGTTTCCATACCAGGCCATGATGCAACCAGTGAATATACTCTCCACAGCGCATCTATGGCATTCTGTCAAAGTTTAAGATGACATGTCAAATCTTCACAAACTCTGAAGAGGTAGAGATGCTGCTGTGCCTTCATTGTAATGGGCAGTTACATGTTGGACCCAGGACAAACCTTCTGAAATTGAAGTGCAGAGGATGTAAAATTGCAGACCCTCTCCACTTCTGAACGGCTGATGAGAAGTGTCTCATGGCCCTTCGGTTTCCTCCTCCTGTGGTCAATAATCAGCTCTTTGTTCTTGCTGACATTGAGTGAGAGGTTGTATTTGTGGCACCACTCAGCCAGACTTTCCATTGCACGTCCTTCATTGCCTCAGGGCTAAATCCCGAAACTCCATCCACAGCATCTCCATGGGAATACTCAATTAAATTTTCCTTCAGATTCAGAAAGATCAAGGCAGCTCACATCCAACTTCGGGGATGGCCAAGAATTGCTGTCCTTATTAGTCCCTCCCAGAGCCTGAAAAAGTAAGAACAAAGACTTGGTTTCACTTTTCTCTCCTTATTGCTCTTGGTTTACAAATTAATTTGATTTTAGAATATCGAAATAAAATTAAGAAATTCTTCACTCTATGTTAGTGACCTCATATGGACGGCAATTTGTGCTTCTTCTCTGTGGAGGTACAAAGACACGTTGACTCCTAGTTTCATGGTCTCAGTCACAACATCACGCCACTCTCCATCAGTCTCCATAAATCTGCTGCATCATCTGTTATTCATGGAGTGTGGGTTACAAGGCTTTTTTTTAAAATAAAGTGTATGTAGGACTTCACTGAAAGGCTTTGAGGAAGTTGGAACAAAGGTAAAAATTGTTCACTTTAGATGTGATTTTATTTGGAGTCTAAATACCCACAAGAAAATTAATCCAGTACACTGGTCAAATAAAAGAGATCCCATCAATAAATATTTCCTTGTAGGTTGAGATAGTGGTTTGGAAGAAACGCTGCAAGTGAAACCTTTCAATGCTCAGCATATTCAGTCGCCAGTCTCAGAGGTGTTTCAGCAGACAATTTCTGTTTTAGTTAGGCATCAAGATAATCTGGAAGCTGCTACACAGTGATTAAATTAACCCCTTTCAGATGATCTCACCATAATCCTCACATTCTGCTTTCTGTCATCTTGGGAGTTCATTTCTTTGCTGGAAGGTGTAACAATTTTGAAATTTATTATAAAATGAAATTCTGCCGTGTCATGAATACATTAACATTTGAATCTAAATTCTCCACCGTGTCAGCTAATAAAACAGTATAAATGAACCACATTTGCTATAAATAATTGTCTATTAATACTGTGGCACTGTGCAGCAAATTAAAGTCTCACTTGACTGAACACAGCTGTAACAGAAAGACATAGCTCACAATGAAGGGTGATTGCTTGGGAAGCACTGTTAAAGCATCAACACCTTTACTGCTCATATTTAGGTACATTTCAGACAATTAATATTTATTTAAACTTGAAAACAGAGAACCTTAGATTTTAATAGAAAAGGACATGTTCGAGACTTGGTTTATTAATCCTAATTTATGAGGACATAGAATCTTATTGCACATCTATTGTTTTTAATATGGTTTAATCAGTAAGATTTAACAGCAGAGGTATTACAATCCAGAAAGATTGTTGAAGGCATGTTTAAAATTAAATATTAAAATACAGTTAACCTTTTATGGGGTTGTGTGGCTTTACCAAATGAATTAGGGTTGTTTTGCTGCAGCAGGGTAAAAAATCAAACATGCAGTTGTGCTCCGTAATACACAGCATGAAGCACACACTCAATTAATGGAAATGCTTTGGTATTGTGCTTTGTAATTCCAGTACCTTGTTGCTTTATAAGGAGTGAGGCGTGTGTTATTGAGAAGCTAGGGTGGAGTTATGTTTCTGACTTGCAAATAAATTTTGTGGCAGTGTGTCATCCATGAGAGCTTTACAAAAGTACAAATGCAAAATCAATATGCTGTGGATGCCAGAATTCTGAAATCAGGCAGATATGTTGGAAACCCATCAGGCTGGACTGCATTTATGGAAGGCAAATGGTATTAAGAGCCTGGTTCTTCCTGGAACCAGGTGGCTTTTTGGAATCTTCCTCTCCAGTTCTTGCGTGCTCACTGTACTTGGACTGGATCTGAAGGTTCCTTCCTGGTCTACAGAAAGCCTAATATTAATGTCACACAAATGTAAGCACAAAAGGGATTCATTTTGTCTTCATACTCCATAATCAAAAAACTTATCTAAAGCATCTTCACACATGATTCCTGGGATGGCAGGACTTTCATATGAAGAAAAACTGGATGAACTAGGCTTGTACTCGTCGGAATTTAGAAGATTGAGGGGGGATCTGATTGAAACGTATAAAATCCTAAAGGGATTGGACAGGCTAGATGCAGGAAGATTGTTCCCGATGTTGGGGAAGTCCAGAACGAGGGGTCACAGTTTGAGGATAAGGGGGAAGCCTTTTAGGACTGAGATTAGGAAAAACTTCTTCACACAGAGAGTGGTGAATCTGTGGAATTCTCTGCCACAGGAAACAGTTGAGGCCAGTTCATTGGCTATATTTAAGAGGGAGTTAGATATGGCCCTTGTGGCTACGGGGGTCAGGGGGTATGGAGGGAAGGCTGGTGCAGGGTTCTGAGTTGGATGATCAGCCACGATCATAATAAATGGCGGTGCAGACTCAAAGGGCCGAATGGCCTACTCCTGCACCTATTTTCTATGTTTCTATGTCCTAACTTAACCAAATTTCACTTTTTCATAATTCATCGTCTCATATTGGCTCTGAATACAAGAACACGTTTAAAAATTTTCATCTCATTCAAATTCTTCAGCGGTGTTGCACTGCCTCCCTCTCAGACATCCACCAACCCCAGAGCTCTCAGAGACTTGGGGTTTTCTCAGCTCTAGCCCCACAGTTCCATAAACCTCACTGCCTCTCCTCTTTCCTCTAGCACAAGTTACCTGTTCAAATATTTCCTTCTTTGACTTGGTGTCAATTTTTATCAAATTACACTGATTGAGACATTCGATTAAAGGTTCTACATAAATCCAAGCTGTTTCTGCTGTTTAGAGTTCTGACGTCAAAGAGTTAGTAAGTAAGCACCATTTCAGGGAATTTGAACATTCAAATATGTTTATAACCTTCTGGACTTGGTTCAATTGTTATCTCACCAATGTTCTACTAGTTTTTTTATATATTAAAACTATAATGACTGGGATGTGACATAACATTTATAAAATCCTGTTCAATAGATTTGAGGTAACATGCTTGGTTAAGTCTTTTGCCTTCAGCTACTCTGCACCCATATCTGCTCTGTTTTCATGCTGATATTCCTGGGAGAACATTTCTCCATCATTTTCATGATATCTATCCTGTTACTTGTAAAATTTTCAGAGTTTCTATCTTGACTTTACATATAATGGATATTTCAAAATCTGACTAGCACTGTGTTTCCTGGTTCACGAATACAAAATTTTGGAACGGTCCTTCTAAACCAGTCTGTTTAAAATATGATTACTTTAATATATACCTGTCTAAGCAGTTTATAATACTTAAAACATCTTATAAATATGGAACAGTTTGTGTGCAATGCCAGATAGCTCATCATTTCAGTCCCTGTGTCCTCTACTGCGAATCTTCACCTCCAACTTGGGCCTACTGAGGGATATTCGGTGATGCAGAATGATTTTTGTGGCTGCTCTCACTGACACATCAGGAGCAGATGCACTTCTAGGTTGTGGAATTAGTCCCATCAGTTTTCTCTTCCCTTAGAGAGCGAGAGAGCAATGTTCCAGTTGACAAGTGGTGAAACTCAGCCTCTGAAGGTTGCTGATTCTATCATTTCAGGAAATGCATTGAACCAGGGCTTTCGGAAGGTGGCTGCTAGGTCCGCAGCACTGCAACTAGGTTTCATTCTTCATGAGTGCTCAGGTAACAGGAGCTTTGTAAACGGAATGGGTAAAATTAATTCAACATGTAAGAAAAGCTGCAATCGACTAGAACATTTTATGAAATCATAAACAGGAAATACACAGCTAAAGAATGCCCTGTATCTTGTTTGTGCTTGTGACTGACATTGGTCATTTGCATTCATGCAGTATCATGCTTGAATGATAATGTACCTCCAGACAGAACCTGGAGTCTCCAAGTGTTCATATCAAAATGATCAGTGTGCGGCAATCTAGGGAATTCATTTCACCCGGCACCGAAATTTCCACTTCACATTATGCCAATGATGCTTTCTGCATACGAGCAGCCCTCCTCCTCAGACAGGAGCCTGTTCACAAAACAGCCACAGGGCATTTTACAGATATATCTGGGAAGAAGTGATCAAAAATAAAATGAATATAAATTTTATATTTTCCACCTGATTATAATATTGTGTCTACTGTAATCAATTTAATTCTGAATAGATTAGGGCAAATTCTACCTTTATAGTGTGTTTCTCCTTCAATTTATTCATTAACACTACAAATATCTCCTTTTCTATTACAACACTCAGAAGCCACTCTTTTTGTTCCTGTTTGCAAAAACACGTTAAAGAATTTTGTTGTCAGAAACCTGCAGCCTGGTTGGAATAAAAGGCCTAATATTGCATTTACCTATTTATAGATTCTGTATTGTCATTCTTCAGCAGAATTATTTCCACGGATTTTGACAATATTCCACAACCAAATCATATTCAATAAAAAAAATGTTAGTTTTTCAAGAAGCATCCATGAAAGGTCAAGGTCAATATTAGTTCACAAATGGGAAGAGACAATTCTACTATGATATCAGCACAGCAAAATAACATGAGTTAACAGACTGCTCAGTCAAATATCTTCATTCAACACAAAGCAAGAGGCAGAGTAATTCATTAAAAAAGCAAAATATTCAATATGAAATCCCAATTATCAAACAGTAAGAAAAAATGTGGGAAAAATCCTTGTTAAGTAAATTAAGTGCAAATCATTGTGGTTTTGATTTTGAGGAATACGTCAGGGATCCTTGTAAATTCAAATTGTAAATAGTCTCCAATCCTTTCTTACTTACGCTTTACTGGTGTAGAGGAGCAGCCTTACATGCATGCTCGCCATGAACTCTTAGTACACAATATACAAAACTGCATAAATTATCTTGCCTCTTGATTCCACAATGAATCAACCATCTGGTCTAATACCATTCCGACAGTGATATAAGACTGAACATTCCACGCCTGGTCTAGTGTGTGTAGAGGAACATATTTTAAAATGTCAGGATACATCAACTACATATTTAGTATTATTTATATTCATAAAAATTAATAGTATAGGATAGATTGAGATTCAAGACTTGCTTAATCACATCTGCCGGTGCTGTGTGAAATGTAGAAATCATTAAAAACCCAAACATGTTTGCTTTCCTTTGTGCCATATTAAGCTTCAAAAGAAAAAAAAAGTACCGAATGACTTAACATAAATAACACTTTGGCCTCAATTCAACTCTGGGGCACAAACATATAAATGCTAATTAAACCAGTTCAAATACGTTTTGTGCCAAAGGGATAAAGCTTTCTTTCTCATCTTTTTTTTTCACTACATTAATAGTGGAGACAGATGAGAGAGCTGGGGGTTGAAAGTGGTTGGGGGTCAGAAAACAAGGCAAATTGACCCCAAAATGTTTCCTTTGTAACACTGACGATAAGTATGGCAATATGGAAACATAGTACGGATGCTGATGGTATCTACCACAATATACTAAAATGTGAAAAAAAATGAACAAAGGAGCAGTTCCCTTCATGGTGATTCAAGATCCACAATGCTTTTCAATTTTATTGAATTTTCCTTGATCAAATGACAGTGACCCTACAGAAAACTAAAGGATCCTTTATCTTGAGTTATTTATCTATTTTGCACAAGGTTTGAATGGTGATGGAAATAGGCAAGGATTTCTCTCACTAAATTAGGGAAAAAAGAATTCCCTTCTGGGAATTAGTTACTCTATTGAGAAATGCTGACCAGAAGGTCTGTGGTTTCATCAGCAGTCTTTGCCATTTTACCTGTCAGGTGGCAGCAAAGATGCTACAGTTGCTGTCCGCACCCTTCGACTTACCAAGGGGACGTAAGCAGAGTGCGGGTCCTATGTATCATCCAAAAGTCCACAAAAACATAATTCTGTGAGTGTCAGGATAAAAAAGGAACATGCTGAGCTTTGATACATCTATAATCCTGAATATGCCGACAGATGTAGGTGGCCACTCAAATGAGACACCAATCAAGGAACAGCACCAATGATCCTTGACTACTTAGGGAAAGAGATGCAGATTACAGGCTGACCGGAAGTGCACTGAGAGCGGTAAGCGTAAAGGAGTTGGGGGCTTGCTGTTCTGGTTAACAACGGATGGTGCAATCCTGGTCATATTATGATCGAGGAACGTGTTTGTAGCCCGGATATTGAACTTTTTGCTGTTGGACTCGGGCCATATTCCACCGAGATACAACACTGGGCGTCACGGGAGGTTGTTCCTGCCTGTGGCCATCGAACTTTGCAGCTCCTCCCTTGGAGGGTCAGACACCCTGAGCCAATAGGCTGGTCCTGGACTTATTTCCATCTGGCATAGTTTGCATATTGTTATTTGATTGTTTGTCGTTTTTGTATTTCTATATTTATGCTCTATTCTTGGTTGGTGCAGCTGTAACGAAACTCAGTTTCCTTCGGGATCAATAAAGTATATCTATCTCTATGTCTATGTCTATAAAGGAGCTGGTGGTTGTGAGGAAGGGAATAGAATGGGAGTGTGGTTGATGACAGGTGGGGGAGGGCAGGTGCTAATATTGAGAAAATTGGTAAAGAATTTGTTTGTTCTTTATTGTCCATGACAATAATGTGACTTTATCCACAGTGCTGAAGGCTTCATGCATAATGTGTTTCTTTTCTTATAATAATCAATTCAGATATATTTTGCATTCATTTGGTGTGATGTGGGTTTTGCTGGCAAGGCCAGCACTTAATCCTCACCCTTAGACATTCTAATCAACAATGGCTCACTAGGCCACTTCAAAGAGCAGGAAGCAATTAAAGATAGCAAGTTTCCTACTATAAAGGACATTAGGGAAACAATCCATTTTTTATGATAATGGTCTATTTTGGAATCACTTTTACCAATGCAAGATTTTAATTTAATTTCCAGAGTCTGAACTCTTCAATTGTTATGTTGGAATTGTTACTTACATTTTCTGAATAAATAATTCACAATAACACAACTCCCGATTGCATTATTATTATGCTGATAAGTATCAAACATATTCTAGTGTAAAATTCTGCTTTGGGAAAAAGCCTCCAACAACATATCAGTGTTACAGGTTCACAAGACATACACTGACAAATGCTTTGCATTTATTTAGATTCTGGGGTATCTGAAGGCACTAACCTCTGTATTAATTCTTTGACCAAACAAATTAACCATAATTCGTAATATAGCACTGACTATCAAAACATACCAGGATTCAAACTTTGATAGGTAAACTGGTACGTCTTAGAATTATTTTGCAGATGAATTGGCTTTCAGTGGCTTAAAAAGGCACACTCACTATTGTAATTAATTGTAAAGCAATGGCAGTTTATAAGTCTGAAAATTCCTTTCTGAAAATTGGGGCTAAACAGTGCATTGCGAATCGTTTCCATGACTGCACTCGCATGATTGTTTACTCTCAATTTGCATAATTTGTCTATTCTGTAGGAGCTTCTGGGCTGCCTAATGGAGCATTTGTACAAGGGCAACAGCTAAGGCTGATTTAAGCTGTGGTGTTTTCACCTGCGATAGGAAGGGGGAGGTGTTTCAACTACAGTACTCCTTCTCATCGGCACCTCCCACACCTGCTGAGCCTAGAGTTTTCTTGAAAGGAAATGATAGAAATTAAGGCAACAGCACAGCTTCTACATTATAGTCAGGTGGGGAGGGCGTGGGAAGACTTACAGTTCACATGGCACCCAGGCATTTCAAAGGCAGAACCTCTGACAACTTAGCAGTCTTTTGACAACGTTTAATTTTAGATGATCTATCGACAAGAGAGAATCTGCAGATGCTGGAAGTCCAAGCAACACACACAAAATGCTGGAGGAACTCAGCGGGCCAGGCAGCATCCATGGAAAAGAGTACAGTCGACGTTTCGGGCCGAGACGGTTTCTCAGGACAGGAGAAAAAAAAGATTAGGAGTCAGAGTTAGGATTTGGGGGGGAGAAGGAGAAACACAAGGTGATAGGAGAAATCAGGAAGTGGGGTGAAGTAATGAGCTGGGAAGTCGACTGGTGAAAGAGATACAGGGCTGGAGAAGGGGGTATCTAATAGGAGAGAACAGAAAGCCCTGGAAGAAAGAAAAGGGGGAGGAGCACCGGAGGGAGGTGATGGGCAGACAAGGAGATGAGGTGAGAGAGAGATAAGGGGATGGGGAATGGTGAAGGAGGGGGACGTTACCAGAAGTTCAAGAAATCAATGTTCATGCTATCAGGTTGGAGGCTACCCAGACAGAATATAAGGAGCTGCTCCTCCAATCTGAGTGTGTCTCAACAGGGGGCCATGGATTGACATGTCGGAATGGGAATGGGAAGTGGAATTAAAATGGGTGGCCACTGAGGGATCCTGCTTCTTCTGGCGGACGGAGTGTAGGTGCTCGGTGACGTGATTTCCCAATCTACATTGGGCCTCACCAATATATAGGAGCCCACACCGGGAGCACCGAATACAATACATGACCCCAACAGATTCACAAAGTGCTGTTTTGGGCCCTGAATGGTAGTGAGGGAGAAGGTGTAGGAGTAGGACTTGTTCTGCTTGCAAGGATAAGTGCCAGGAAGGAGATCAGTGAGGAGGCTTATTATCACTGACTCATATGAAAGTTCAAAAGTTCAAAGTTCAAAGTTCAGAGTCCAATCTCACAGCCTTTTTACATGTATAGTAATAGAACAGGTAAGTTAGTATAGTGGTTAACTCTGGTAACCAGAGTTGTAGTCTACTGATGTAGGGACATGAGCTGAAATCCCAGTTGATTTAAGTTACTAAACTATTTCAAAAGACCCTAGAATTCTAAATCTGTAATTTTAATTTAAAACGCAGTATCAGTGATTTAATCATGAAACTGGATTGCTGTAAAACTCACCTACTTCGGTAAAATCCTTTAGGAAGGGAAGCTGCTATTCTGGCTGGTCGGTGATTCCAGGTCTACCAATCTGGATGACTCCTCACTACCTCAGTGATAACTCAGGATAGGCTGTGAATGGCAACTTAGCCAGCAGCATTCACGTCCTCTGAAAAGAAACAAAAACAAAAAATACACATTATCACATCTGCTGTAATATGCTGTCAGACTGAAATCTTGAAAGGAGTTTATATTATTAATACTTCTAAAATGATTAACTCCACAAGGGCACATTTCTTATCTGTAATGTGGCTGCGGGTTAGTCAGGTATCAATGAAAATACACACCCTCAGGAGGCAGAGTCACTTAGCACGTAAGGGGCAGACCTGAAGTGAAGAACCACAATTCCCTAACTATCGGCCAAGAGCAACGCAGATTATTATTGACCATGAGAGCACCTTGGAAGTACAGCCCTTATACTGTTCTGTCCTCAAGTGACATAGAGTTCCCATTGGTCCCTTTTGCCCACTTATTTCCCAGAAACAGTCTCTCCCATGGCCATCATAGTCATGGTCATAGTCATACTTTATTGATCCCGGGGGAAATTGGTTTTCGTTACAGTTGCACCATACATAATAAATAGTAATAGAACCATAAATAGTTAAATAGTAATATGTAAATTATGAAATAAGTCCAGGACCAGCCTATCGGCTCAGGGTGTCTGACCCTCCAAGGGAGGAGTTGTAAAGTTTGATGGCCACAGGCAGGAATGACTTCCTATGACGCTCTGTGTTGCATCTCGGTGGAATGAGTCTCTGGCTGAATGTACTCCTGTGCCCAACCAGTACATTATGTAGTGGATGGGAGACATTGACCAAGATGGCATGCAACTTAGACAGCATCCTCTTTTCAGACACCACCGTCAGAGAGTCCAGTTCCATCCCCACAACCTCACTGGCCTTACGAATGAGTTTGTTGATTCTGTTGGTGTCTCCCACCCTCAGCCTGCTGCCCCAGCACACAACAGCAAACATGATAGCACTGGCCACCACAGACTCGTAGAACATCCTCAGCATTGTCCGGCAGATGTTAAAGGACCTCAGTCTCCTCAGGAAATAGAGACGGCTCTGACCCTTCTTGTAGACAGCCTCAGTGTTCTTTGACCAGTCCAGTTTATTGTCAATTCGTATCCCCAGGTATTTGTAATCCTCCACCCTATCCTTAATAGACCACACCCACTCCCCACCCCACCCCACTTCCCTTATTCTCTTGCCATTCACATACTATAGCCAACTACCTATCAGAATATCTTTAAGTCATGTGAGGAAATCAGAGTGCCTTGGGAGGAACCCACATGGATCACTGAGAACGCATGAAAACTACACAAACTGCAGCCAAGCTCAGGGTCCAACCTGCAGTGGGAGAGCGAAGTAGAAGCTGTAACTGCCGTACCACACTCACACCCAACAACAACCAGCTTTAGACAATTTCTCACCTCAGTGAATGCTGGATCTTTGTGGGAGAGATGTCTACAAGGTCAACACCATTGCTTCTGGCCTGTCAGTCACTGTGATATTGCAATCAGCAGTTTTGTGAAGCTGCTTACATCCACTCCTGGATAACTTACAATAGACTTATCCTACGCTGTCAATATGGGTTTGTCATGTAGGAGGGAACCAGAGCATCCAACGGAAACCCACACAGTTACAGGGAGAGCATGCAAACTCCACATAGACAGCACTTGATGTTAAGATTGAACTCAAGTCCCTAGAGCTGTGAGACAACAGCACAGGTCCTTGCATGAAAACAGTAGCCATCAGAAAATTAGAATTCATCATGAAGGTATCACACACTCAGTGTACTTTCTGTATGGACATAGGGAATTGACTTTACTGCAAAGCAGATAGGAAATGAGCAAGCTCAGGAAATCAGAAATGTCTGACATTTACAGGCATGATTCACACCAGTATGAATACTTAATAGCAAAAGGAATTCACATGTTCCACATAATTAAGTACCCTATAAAATAGTTTATATCAGCATAAAGTCAAATGTTTCCGCATAAAGTCATTAACAAAGTTTTTTTGCTGGTAGAGAAATCAAAGGCAAGACTTTCTTAAAAGTTGTTCTGATACTTCAGTGGGATAATAGGGAGAGAAAATCTCTGCACCTCTTACCATGTGATAACACAGTGATTTCAATTATTGTTGCTGTTTACGCCTGCTGTCATTATATTCTTCCATAATCCCGGCTTTCTTCAAAGTAATGCAAAATTTTTCTCATTTTTCCATTTTTTGGTCATTTTTATACTTCTTCAAACCTAATTTGTTAAATGTACTACAAGTGTTTCACATAGAAAAAACAAGAGTTTGGGGTTTTTGATTTGTTTTTCCCTTTTGAAGTAGAACTCTTAGTTTTGCCAATGCTACATGTGCAGGGTATCTAGTTCTTTTATACAATTCTTTTGAGGCAATTTTTGTGACTGTGATCAAAGTCACCAGAGAGACACTGAAGCTGGTGATTTAGAAATCTTTATTTGTCACAACAAGCAAGCATCATTCCGGAGACACTCTTGGTAGAGGCCCAAAGGTATCATACATTTTTATAAGTTTAAGATCAAAGATAACAGTAAGTGATTCAATACCATTTCAATAGTTACAATGACATTGTTTACTTCAATACTTTGGGTTGATAAACGGTTTCTTTGAGACACATAGTGGAAGCATATTGTAATTGATAAAGACACATCTGAAGGTCCAAACACCTTTGGGAGAAACTAATTAACACAGAGATTCTAAAAGCTTTTGACAACAGACACCCAAAATTAATGTTGTCAGGACCATTTCTAAGTACATAAATATCACAAGTACACAAAATCAATTACTTCCCTGTACCTGTGACCATGTTTGATATGCCTAGTGCAAACATTCACCTGGTCTGCCACCTTAATCTCAAATCACAATGGTGCAAATAACTTAGCTATTTTGCTGGTTTGATGCAAGCCAATTAACACAACCCCATTGTTTTAACATTTGACTGTTGCATATGCAATCTCTTAGTCTGTGGACCAATTTGACTTCAATTTAACGCTTGCAATTTACAATAAGATTTGAAGGATAATTGCAAGCTTCCTGACCTTACTTACATTTACAATTAGAACTGAAGCATGGTTATTGTTTGAATTAATATCCATTATATTCATATAATTAGACTATAGACCTTAAGACATGGGAGCAGAATTAGGCTATTCAACCCATCGAGTCTGCTCCACCATTCCTTCGTGGCTGATCCCAGATCCCCCTCAACCCCATACTCCTGCCTTCTTCCTTTGATGTCCTGACCAACCAGGAAACTACCAACTTCCACCTTAAATATATCTATGGACTTGGCCTCCACCATAGTCTGTAGCAGAGCATTCCACAAATTCACTATTCTCCGGCTAAAAAAAGTTCCTCCTTACCTCTGTTCTATAAAGTTGCACCTCAATTTTGAGGCTGTGCCTTTTAGTTCTAGATAACCCCACCATAGGAAACATACTCTCCACATATACCCTATCTAGTCCATTCAACATTCGGTGGATTTCAATGAGATCTCACTGCATTCTTTTAAATTCCAGTGAGTATAGGCCAAAAGCTGCCAAACGTTCCTCATATGTTAACCCCTTCATTCTCAGAATCATCATCGTGAACCTCCTCTGGATTCTCTCCAATGACAACACATCGTTTCTGAGATATGGGGCCCAAAACTGTTGACGATACTCGAAGTGCAGCCTGACTAGTGTCTTATAAAGCCTCAGCATTATCTACTCACTTTTATATTCTATTCCCCTTGAAATAAATGCCAACATTGTATTTGCCTTCTTTGCCAAAGACTCAACCTGTAAATTAACCTTCTGGGAGTCTTGCTCGAGGTCTCCTAAGTCCCCTCTGCACCTCTGATATTTGAACCTTCTCCCCATTTAGGCAATAGTCAACACTATTGTTCCCTTTACCAAAACACATTTTCATACATTTCCCAACAATTGCAGAAATCCCCCTAACATTTCAGATCCCTTCCCTAATTTCTAATCTATGTGTACTTACATCTACACTCTAACATCCCAACTTGGCTATAGACAAGACTGCACAGAGATGGCAATAAAACCTTCAGAGACCAGGGCGTGGCTGTTGGATTGTTCTTGTCCTTACTCCTTGTATCCCGTCCTCTGCCTTGTCCTGCCGGTAACTCTCGCCTCGCCTGAAGTTCTCATCTCGCCTTGCTTTGCCAGAAGCCTTGCCTTGTCTTGCTGTGTTGTCCTGGAACCCCCGTACCTAGTTCCCTTCCTGTCCCTTGCCTCCGCCAGGTAAGTCAGGCTGTCTTGCCATTACCCTGCAGCTGGTTCTGTCCCTTCCTGTCCCTTGCCTCCGTTGGGTAAGCCCGGCCGTCTTGCCGTTACCTGTGGTTGGTTCTGTCCCTTCCTGTCCCTTGCCTCCGTCGGGTAAGACAGGCTGTCTTGCCATTACCTGTGGTTGGTTCTGTCCCTTCCTGTCCCTTGCCTCTGTCAGGTAAGCCAGGCCATCTTGCCGTTACCTGCGGTTGGTTCTGTCCCTTCTGTCCCATGCCTCCGTCGGGTGGTGATCCGCGCCCTGTCCAGGAGTACCGTGCCTTGCCCAGGTGAACTGCGCCCTGCCCAGGAGGAGCCTGCCTAGCCTCAAGCCTGAAGACTCCAGCCTCCTACCTAGCCTCAAGCCTGAAGACTCCAGCCTCCTGCCTAGCCTCAAGCCTCCTGCCAAGCCTCGCCTCAAGTCTCTAGCCTCTAGCTCAAGCCTGAAGACCCCAGCCTCCTGCCTCCTGCCAAGCCTCGCCTCTAGCCTCAAGCCTGAAGACTCCAGCCTCATCCTGCCTGCCAGCCAAGCCTCGTCCTTGCCTAGTTCTGGGGTCCGAGCCAGAGGAAAGACCCAGGTACTGGGTCCTTGTCCAGTCTCTGGCTCGGAGTCCAAGCCCGGGCTCCTAGCTCTCTTGTCCAGTCCTGTTCCAGGTTCCTGGTTTTCCTGTCCATGTCCTTGCCATCGCCCTGTATCCTAGTCCTGTCCCTAGTACTTCAGTGTCTGTGTCTTGCACTTGGGTCCGTTCCCAGCCACCGCCTTATGACAGTCAGGACTATCACTGAGTACACAAATAGCACAAGTACATAAAAACTATTGATTGCCTATACCTGTAACCATGTTTGGTATGCAAGGTGACAACATCCATCTGCTCTGCCAGCTTAAACCCAAGTCACAATGGTGCAAATAACTTAGCAATGTCGCCTGGGTTGATACAAGCCAATTCACACATCACTATTTTCTTAATGTTTGGCTCTTGCATATGCAACCTCTTTGTCTGTGGAGCAGCCTTTGCTTTTAATTTCAATTTACTGTTTGCAATATTTACAATAAGAACTGAAGGCTAATTGCAAGCTTCCTGAACTTATTTACATTTACAATAAGAACTGAAGGTTAGTACATGTTTGAATTAATATCTGCTATATTTACGTAACCCCAGAAAACTCCCTAACAGCTAAAACTATAGCTTAATATTGTAAACTAGCCTCAGTTCTGCAATACAGGTTCAAAATATTTGTTTCTTTTCCCTTTCTCCTAGTTCTGCCATGTCACGGTGTAAATTATGATAACACATAATCAGCAGTAATGGGAAGATTAAAGGAGGTGGAAGTTATGTTCATCACATTCTAATGCTGAATTCTGAATACCAACTAATTCCCTAGGTCACTAAAATAAAAGTTTATGTTAATTCTTAATATTTTAACTTTGCAATATTTTATATTAAATTAAAATTCAACTAAAGACAAGGCCATTAAAATTATGAAGAGATTGTGAACTTTGCTCTTATGGACTATTTATTGTTTGAAAAGGAAGTTTTTGTGAATGTGCTCCATAAAATTATGACAATACAATATAACAGGGCACAGGATATTCATAGGCTATCAGTCATTCATTCTAGTTGGTTAAAATGTGTCATTGTCAGGGGAAACAATGCAAATTTTGCAACACTAAATCAACACAAGGTATGACAGACTCAACCTTCAAAAGTGGAAACGCTCTGATTATCTCACCAAATCTTCACATCAATTTGGAGCAGAGTAATGAAATTGATTTAACCCTCTCCACTCCAATCTATAGGACCATTTCTTCAATAAGTTTAGACAAAGAAGAGAATTAGAAGATTTTGCAATATTTCCTTAAATTCTAAATCTGTGATCAAAAGTTTAACTGCCACCCAGAACAATGTAGTTAATGAATACAGCATGCTGTTGTCATATTATTACTGTAGTTAGTTCTGGCCAAGGGCACCCAGTTAAATACAATGATAGTGAAGAAAATTTGACCATAACACCTGTCAAATGAAGGTACATTGCTATGGCCTAAATAGTGGAAGGAGGGGAGGACTCCAAGCCAGACTAAAACACTGGGGAATTAAAATTCCTTTACCCAGCATCTTTTTAGCTGTGTAGAAGAAGACTGGTGACCTAGTGACCTAGTAAACTACAGTTGCTGGAGAACAAGACTGAGGGCCTAAGGACAAGATTGCTGTAATGGAGAGAAATAAGGAATTGTTGTGTTCTATGTTTCATGGTGACATGGCTGACTCCGGACATGCCAGCCATGTTGGTAAGACTCAAGGGATTCTTGATACACAGGATGGTTGGGCCTGCTGATTCAGAAAAGGCAATGGATGGGCATTTGTGTTTCAGGATAGACTCTCTGAGGTGCTCGAACGCAGCAATTTGTTTGCACTCTTGTTCCCCCGACCTAGAACATTTGATGATTAAGTGCCAAATGTTCCATTTACCAAGAAAGTTCTCCTCTGTGATCCTGACTGCAGTTTACATACTGCCAAAAACAGACGTTACGCAAACATTTAATGTATGGAGTGCCGCAATTAGCAAATGAGAGACATCCTATCCCAACATCTTTCAAATCATTGTCAGGGAATTCACTCTTGGTTTTTTAAAGAAATCTCCACTCAATTACCATCAACATATCACCTGTAGCATTGGAACCCAAGTGTGGAGCGAAGACAGACTCCGATGTAGAGATGGTGAGAAGAGTTTATTCATAATAATTCCAAAAGAACATCGGAGACTCAGCCGAGTGACACCGTGAGAAGTAATATTCTCAAAACTAGGACCCCATGATTACCACTGATCAGGCACCCGCTTTAAATAATACAATAACACAGAATCTCCGAGCCTATCAACTTAACGAGCATAAATAGAAAGCACCAAGAGACCATATTACAAAGAGCAAATCGCTCGAGAAAAACACAAGGAACTCTAAACAATTAACAACTCTTGATAAACAACAACTAACCATTAAACGTGCTCTGAACACCTCAAAGCCCAATTCTCTCCAGTGCCCTGCAAAGGCCCGAAGAGCTCATTACTGTAGCTCCCTCCCTGTGCCCAGCACCTGACTGCCAGGGAGACCTAAAACTTCAAGATCAAGGGAGGTCTGGGGACCTCAAGAGGGAAGCATGGGAAACTTAGAAGGGAGGCCTAAAGAATCTCAAGATGGAGCCCTGGGAAATCTCCAGAGAGGTAGGGGAACCTTGAGAAGCAGGGAGACTTAGGAACCTCTCACAACAGAGAGACTTAGAAACCCTGAGAAACTGAGAGACTGGGGAATCCTGACAGACTTGCAGTCTTGAGAACCTCGAGCAGGCCTGAGAACCTCGAGTGGGGCCTAGGAACATCGAGAGGGACCTTAAGAGGCAGGGAAACTTGGGGACCTCAAGAAGCAGAGAGACTTGGAAATCTTGAGAGACTAAGAGACCAGGGAACCTCGAGGGGGACTTCAAGCAAAATCAGAGATCCTTGAGAGGGGCCCCAAGAGGGAAGCCTGGGAGTCCTTAAGTCAGACTTGGGAGTCCTTGAGATGGAAAGAACATTGAAAAGACCTTGTAAACCTGGAGAGACCTGGAGGGATATGGGAGACTTGGAGAACATTGATGACCTTGAAAACCTTGAGCACCCTGAGCACCTTGAATGCTTAGACAGGGACACTTAGACACAGAAAAGACCTTGAGAGCCAGAAAAAAGCCTTTAGATCTGGAAAAAGCCTTGAGGCCTGGAAACCTGAATTCTTGAAAACACAAAACTCAAAACCTAGGTGGAAGGATCATGCTCACAGTGTTTTACTTGTCACTATTTTCCTTGAAGCAATTAGGATACAGAAGACTGTACTCTCAATTTTACAGATTAAGACAGACAAAGAGGCTGTCATCGCTGAGCTAGCGGCTCTCTAGAGATGTGTTTCATTTGTGACATGAAGGTTCAATTTTCACAGTCTGTACCAGGACTTCCACCAAGAGTTTAAATTTAAGGTAGCTTACTCTTGATATTGTTACTTTACATGTGTTTGCATACTCGAGCTAGGGATTAGCTTTTGAACAGGGCTCTTCAGGGTTACCAACTCAAATTATTGTTTCAGAAGACACTTGTACACTGGAACGTTTGCTACCATTAACATCACACATTAGAACAGCCAGACGGAAATTATGGATTGCAAAATGTTACTCCATGCCACTGCAGTTGGTGGTATGTAGGCTTATTTCAATTATTCCCAACTGTGTCCTTCTGAACATTGATTTGACATTAACAAAGGCATACCATTACTTGCAAGGGACAACACCAGGAAAGGACAAGTTCTTCCAAAATTTACACTATTGACTTGAATGCTGATTTGTTGAATTAAGCAGCCTTTATTGATAAGCTTGCTTGAAGTGCTCAATCATTATGCAGGCCTAAGTCACAGGGCCCTGAAGCCAGGAACCCTTGCACTTATGACATGAAAGCTGGGAACGAAGACCAGAGAAACTCAGAATGTAGATGAGAGAATTTGGGATTTTAGACTCAGACGTGCATTTGAGAAACTTAGATTAGAGACACTCAGAACATAAATTTGAGAAGCTCAGACCTGAGAATACAGTAGATAGCATTCTCATCTAAAGCCAACCGATGTCAAAACACTGACGTTCAACTTCCACTGAGTCCATTACTTGGTGGGGTCCTTCTGTCATTAAGTGTGCTGGCAATATTGGAACCCAAGTGCGAAGGAGTAACAGACTCCTATGTAGAAACGGCAATGAGCGACACCACACAAAGTAACACTTCCAATGCTAAGATCTCGCAATTAGTGCTAATTGGGCTTCCACTTAAATAATACAAGTAACATGGAATCTGCAAGCCTAACAAAATAAACTTAACAAGCTTAAGAGGAAAGCACCAGGAGACCGCATTACAAAGAGCTAATTGCTCGAGAAAATCACAAGGAACTCTAAACGATTTAAAAACAATGAACACTACCTTGATCTTCCAATGATGACTGGTTCATGTACCTCATGTTTCATACTCCTAAAGTCAATAATCAGCTCAGTGGTCTTGCTGACATTGAGTGAGAGGTTATTGTGGTAACATTTGGACAGATTTTCAATTCCCCTTCTATATGATGATTTGTCACCACATTTGATTTGACCAATGGCTATGGAGGCATTAATAATGATCTTTTAAGAATCACTAGATTCTGGAAAGGTTCCAAAAGACCGGAAAATTGCAAATGTCAATCTGCTCTTCAAGAAAAGAGAGAGGCAGATCTCCCTCCCGGCACTTATCCTTGTAAGCGGAACAAGTGCTACACATGCCCTTACATTTCCTCCCTCACCACCATTCAGGGCCCCAGACAGTCCTTCCAGGTGAGGCGACATTTCACCTGTGAGTCGGCTGGGGTGATATACTGCATTCGGTGCTCCTGATGCGAGACCTGACGCAGGCTGGGAGACCGTTTCGCTGAACACCTACGCTCTGTCTGCCAGAGAAAGCAGGATTTCCCAGAGGCCACACAATTTAATTCCACATCCCATTCCCATTCTGATATGTCTATCCATAGCCTCCTCTACTGTCAAGCTCAGGTTGGAGGAAAAACACCTTATATAGCCAGGATAATCAAGGACACGACCCAACCAGCCAACACACTTTTCATCCCTCTTCCCTCCGGGAGAAGGCTCAGGAGCTTGAAGACTCGTACGGCCAGATTTGGGAACAGCTTCTTTCCAACTGTGATAAGACTGCTGAACGGATCCTGACCCGGTTCTAGGCCGTACCCTCCAAATATCCAGACCTGCCTCTCAGTTTTTTTGCACTACCTTACTTTGCATTTTTCTATTTTCTATTCATGATTTATAATTTAAATGTTTATATCTACTAGTTTTTACTATTTTAAATATTTTTAATATTTAATATTTGTAATCCAGGGAGCAGGAAGCGTAGAATCAAATATTGCTGTGATGATTGTACGTTCTAGTATCAATTGTTTGGCGACAATAAAGTATAAAGTATAAAGTACCATTAGTATATCCCGTCTGGGTAGCCTCCAACCTGATGGCATGAACATTGACTTCTCTAACTTCCGTTACTGCCCCACCTCTCCTTCATACCCCATCCCTTATTTATCTATTTATTT